>NW_004444053.1:873215-897556 GCF_000243295.1 Trichechus manatus latirostris
TGTTAACCAGTGTCATAAAACAATATGTGTACTGACTGTTTAATGAGAAACTATTTGTTCTGTAAACCTTCACCTAAAGTACAATAAAAAAAAAAAATAAGTAAAAAAAAAAAAACAGTACAAAAACAAAGTGATTTTACTGTTTGAGATGCCACTCTTATATTTTCAATTGGAAATAGTTCAGTCTTATGTTTTCAATTGGAAATCAGTTTTATAGGACACAATTTCTCATGAATTAGAGTATCAAAGCATAAGAATTGATACTCCTGAGTTTCATTATCAGCTTGGTTCCTGGGGAATCATCTTTCTTTTTCTACTACTTTCTGTCTTTGAAGTCTTGTTAATTGTCTTCTAATAGGATAAAAGCTAGAGAGGTTTTATGAGATCTCAGTGTTCTAATGGCTTTCAGAGGAAAAGAGATGTAAGTCCTTCGTTTGCAATATAAGTGGATCTAATAACCAAAAGGCCTGAGTAATTTTGGTTTACTGAATTGTTACTGTCTTCGTTGTTAACTTTCAAGAGAGGAAGCTTATTTGTAGTGCTATTATATCAATCCTTGAACTGGTATCAAGAAAATGATCATATCAAAGAAGAATTTTCTTTCTGCCAGCTGCCTCGCAGAAATGTTTCATATTTGATTGTATATCCATTTGTATTCCCTGTGTATTTTTCTCTTTCACCAAGCTGTTATTTATCATAAAAGGAAAATGTTTAAAGCCCTATTTTATTTTGTCGTTGAACATCTGTGTACTTTTTTTTTTTTTTTTTGGAGGTAGGGAGGCTTTAAATTAGTCTATATCAATTTTTATAGAAGTTTTTTGATTTTATTTACCATTTTACAAAGATTGTTTTTATTGAAATAGGTATATATCATGAGCATCCCCTGTAGACTCTTAAGATGAAATTGCCCTTTCCGTAATTAAGAAAACAAATTCCTTGCAAGGTTCGTCAAGAAGACAAGCTGAAATATATGATCTTACAATAGAGTTTTTAAAAAATTGAAGCACAGTAAATTCCCTCCCATAGGGTGCAGGTTATAATCGCTCCTTAAAATAAAAATCTATGAACTTGAACAGAAAGAATTTGATAGCATTTAATTATAGCACAGTTTTTGCGGAACAGCTTCTTTTGAAGCCTTTGCATCTTCACAGTGTTTCTTGAAGGAGCTAATATTAGTTATTCTTGATGCAATAGCAACTGAAGAATAAAATCGTGAGTGTTCTATTACATAAGGGTACCAGTTTATAACAAATGTCATTGCATGTTAATATTCTTTGATTTTCTAATGACTAAATATGTTTCTCAAATGTGTGCGATTCTCATCTGAATCACAGGGAGTCATACACAAAGCCAGAATTTGATGCAGTGCCACTTTGAAATTTAAAGAGTGACTCTAATGCTTGTCTTCATACTTTAAGTGAGAACCATAACAGATGTGAAAAAAATTATGACAAGGACAGCCTAATTTAAGTTTTATAAATTTTAGAAAATGTCATCTTTTTTTACTGGTTTCAGAGACTTTTTCAATTGTTTTAAACATAATTTTCAGATGACAGTAATGAAAAGCTGAGCCCCAAACCCGGGACAGGTGAACCAGTTTTAAGTTTGCACTACAGCACAGAAGGTACAACTACGAGCACAATAAAACTGAACTTTACAGATGAATGGTAAGTTAACATTTTTGTAAAGATGTTCTTAGCCATTTAGGAGGATTGTAATAGATATTCATTTTTAGCTCTTCGTCATCTTTATATGTATATATATATATATTTGCTATAATGCATTGGATCTCAAACTTCAGTGTGTTTCTGAATCACTTGGAGAGTTTGTTAAAACAGATTACTGAGCCCCACTCTCAGAGTTTTTAGTTCAGTGGTTTCTGAAAATTTGCATTTCTAACCAAGTTCCCAGGTGATGCTGATGTTGCTGGTCCTAGGTTATTTCCTCTGATTCAAAATGTAAAAAATCAGAATAATTAATCACCTATAGACTATGAAGGCAAAAATAACAAACCTAACATTTGGCACTTTTTCCAGTATTGTTCCTATATATACCAAACCCGTTGCCGTCGAGTCAGTTGCGACTCATAGCAACCCTATAGGACAGAGTAGAACTGCCCCATAAGGTTTCCAGGGAGCGGCTGGTGGATTCAAACCACGTTCCTATATAGAGGTATACGTATATGAATAATTTTTGTTTTCAGTTTTAAAACATAATTCTAATCATACTGAATGTGCTTTATTTTCCCCTGCATTGGTGTGACTTAACTTTTAACATATATTCCTGTGTTATTACTTACTTTTCATAAATACTGTTTCAGTAGCTGTATAACTTTCCATGAAGTGAATGTATCATAGTGTATACTTATCCATTTCCCTTTAGTTTGGCCCAATGAATTTACCATTTTTCACCAACTAAGGTTATAATGAATATCTTTTTTTACAAAGCTTTTTCCTATCTTCAAGATTATTTCTTCAAGATATGTTTCCAGAAATAAGTGATATCTAGTTCAAAAGATATTGCCAAATTGTTTTCAAAAGAGCTTTCTCCCATTCCATTTCTGCTAGCGTCATATGAAGACATGTTTTACTGGCTTCCAGGCCAGTGTTTAATATATTCATTTATTTTTATTTATTTGATTACTAATAAGTTTGAAATTTCTCTTTATATTTATTTAATGGTTATATAGGTTCTCTTCTGTGAGATTTCTGATTATGTTTACTGTTTATCTAGTTGAATCTGAAAAGGCTTTTTTTTTTTTTTTAAATCAGTTTATATGAGATGTTTGTATTCTTTCCCACTGTCTCATGGTCTTGGTTTGAGACGGCATTCAAAAATTTATTTTTTTCCATTTCACTGGTTTCTATTTGTGTTTATGTGTATATGTATTTTACATTAAAATAATTGCTTACATAGGATTTTAAAATATTACTGAATACCACCTATGTTCCAGAGACTATTCTAGATACTGCGAATATGTCAGTGAATAAAATACACCAAAAAAAAAAAAAATCTCTACCCTGGTGGAGCTTACATTCTAGGTGGAGGTGACAGACAATAAAGATAAAAAGTAAGTTAACTGTATAGTGTGTTAGAAGGTGCCAAGTGCTGTGGAAGAAAACAGAGCAGGGTAAAGGTGGTAGGGGGACCTAGGAAAGGGAGGTAGGCATCACTGAGAAGGTGATATTTGGGAAAAAACTTGAACGATGAGAAGGAGTGAGCCATGTATTATCTGGAGGAAGAGCATTCTAGGCAGAGAGAAAACCAGTGCAAAGGTTCTGAAACAGGAGCAGACCTAACATGTTCAAGGATCTTTAAGAAGACCACAGTGTAACTGGAGTGAAGTGACCAAATGGGAGCATAGTAGTAGATAAGGTCAGCCAGGTAAGTGAGGAGGATAACAGATATCTCTGGCTGCTGTGTTGAGAACAACAGGCCATAAGTAGAAGCCAGGAGACCAGTTAAAAGGCTATGGCAGCAAGCAAGGTAAGAGATGGTAGTGGCTTGGACCAGGATGTGAGCAATGGAGGTGGTGAGAAATGGCTGGATTCTAAATATAAATATATATATATATTTGAAGGTGCATCAGTGAAATTTCTTATTGTTTGACCTTACCATTTTAGAATCATCCCTATGGCCCTTTTTCTTAATACATTATTTAAGATGGCAGGTCGCCATACTTATTCTTTTGTGTCTATTCTGTTATCATGTTTTGTACAGAAGAGGCTGATTTCTTATAAAGAAATGTGAAAATTTTTCAGAAAAAAATTGTTTTTCTACTCTTCTTTTGAATGTTTTCTCCTTCTCTGAAACGGACCATGAATTATATTCTCGCGTTCATCAGTTTCTCATCATTTTGTTGTAAAAAAGTAATTAGCATTTTTTTCTGGTTGTGAAAGTATTCGATGTTCATTGGAAAAAAAAATTTAAAAATCTGAACATTCAAAACAACTATACAGTCTCTTCATCTCTGCCAGTATGGTGTCTTCCTTTTATTTTCTTTGATGATGAATGAGGCAATAGAGCATACTTTAGTAAGAGCTTGACTGGACTCTTTGACGTCAGGCAGGCAGGATTCAAATTCCATCTCTTAGACAAGGTGTTGAACTGCTCTAAATCTCAGTTTTCTCATCTGTAAAGTAGGCATATTTAGAACCTACTTCAAAAGTTTGTTGTAAGGATTTCATGAAATCATGCAGAGAAAGTATATAGATTTGGCACATTTGCTGGCTCGTGATAGGCCCTAAATAATTGTTAGCCACAGTGATCATCTTTTGTAAACTTTTAAGTCCTTTGCCCAGTTTTCCTTTTTTTCTAATTGTGCTTTAGATGAAAGTGCAGAGAAAATTAGTTACTCATTAAACAATACACATGTTGTTTTGTGACACTGGTTGCCAACCCCACAACTTGTCGACACTCTCCCTTTTTCGACCTTGGGTTCCCCATTACCACCTTTCCTGTCCCCGCCTGCCTTCTCATCCTTGCCCCTGGGTTGGTGTGCCCATTTAGTCTCGTTTGGTTTATCGGCCTGTCTAATCTTTGGCTGAAGGGTGAAGCTCAGGAGTAACTTTAGTACTGGGTTTAAAGGGTGTCCAGGGGCCATACTCTTGGGGTTTCTCTAGTCTCTGTCAGACCAGTAACTCTGGTCTTTTTTTGTGAGTTAGGATTTTGTTCTACATTTTTCTCCAGCTCTGTCCAGGACCCTGTATTGTGATCCCTGTCAGAGCAGTCAGTGGTGGTAGCCAGGCACCATCTATTTGTGCTGGATTCAGTCTGGTGGAGGCTGTGGTAGTTGTGGTCTGTTGGTCCTTTGGACTAATCTTTCCCTTGCGTCTTTGGTTTTCTTCATTCTCCCTTGCTCCATTTGGGGTGGGTCCGATGGAGTATCTTAGATGGCTGCTCACAAACTTTTAAGACCCCAGACGTTACTCACCAAAGTAGGATGTAGAACATTTTCTTTATAAACTGTGTTATGCCAGTTGAGCTAGATGTCTCCCCGACCGTGGTCAGCCCAGTAATTCAGTCCCTCAGGGAGTTTGGAGGTATCTATGAAGCTTCCATGACCTTACCTTAGTCAAGCTATGCTGGCTTCCCTGGTATTGTGTACTGTCTTATCCTTCACCAAACTTAACACTTACCTATTGTCTATTTAGTGTTTTTCCCTCCCCACCTTCCCCCCTCGTAACTATCAAATATTGTTTCTTTTTGTGTATAAACCTTTTCATAAGTTTTTATAAAAGTGGTCTCATACAATATTTGCCCTTTCGTGATTGACGTATTTCTCTCAGCGTAATGCCCTCCAGATTCATCCATGTTGTGAGATGTTTCGCAGATTGATCATTGTTCTTTATCATTGCATAGTATTCCATTGTGTATATGTACCATAGTTTGTTTATCCATTCTTCTGCTGATGGGCACTTAGGTTGTTTCCATCTTTTTGCTATTGTGAATAATACTGCAGTGAACATGGGTGTGCATATTTCTATTCATGTGATGGCTCTTTTTTCTCTAGGATATATATTCCTAGGAGTGGGATTGCTGGATCATATGGTATTTCTATTTCTAGCTTTTTAAGGAAGCGCTATATCATTTTCCAAAATGGTTATACCATTTTGCATTCCCACCAGCAGAGCATAAGAGTTCCAATCTCCCTGCAGCCTCTCCAACATTTGTTATTTTCTGGTTTTTGATTCGTGCCAATAATGTTGGGGTGAGATGGTATCTCACTGTAGTTTTGATTAACATTTCTCTAATGGCTAGTGATTGTGAACATTTCCTCATGTGTCTGTTAGCCTCCTGAATGTCTTCTTTGGTGAAGTGTCCATATCCTTTGCCCATTTTTTAATTGGATTATTTGTCTTTTTATTGTAGAGGTGTTGGATTTTCCTATAGATTTTAGAGATTAGAGCTTTGCTGGATTTGTCATTGGCAAAAATTTTTTCCTGGTCTGTAGTTTCTCTTTTTACTCTACTGGTGAACTTTTTTGATGAGTGTAAGTGTTTAATTTTTAGAAGATCCCAGTTATCTAGCTTATCTTCTGGTGTTTGTTATGGTTTGTACCCTGTTTATGCCTCTAGCATTGACCCTATTGTTTCTTCTATGATCTTTATAGTTTTTGGTTTTATATTTAGGTCTTTGATCCATTTTGAGTTAGTTTTTGTGCATAGTATGAGGTATGCGTCCTGTTTCATTTTTTGCAGATGGACATCTAGTTTTACCAGCACCATTTGTTAAAAAGACTGTCTTTTCCCCATTTAATGGACTATGGGCCTTTGTCAAAGATCAGGTGACCATAAGTGGATGGATTTATATCTGGGTTCTCACTTCTGTTCCAGTGGTCAATGTGTCTGCGTTGTACTGGTATCATCTTTGTTTATTTTTTTCTTATTGAATTTATAAGAGCTATTTATTTATTATGGAATTAAGTGAGGATAATACTATTTGTCTTTCATTTGTTGCAAATATTTTCCCAGTTTGTTGTCTTTTAGTTTATTTCTGGTGATTTTGCATTATGTTTTCTGCCTGTGGTCTCATACTTAGAAAAGCCTTACTCTTCCTAGGATTAGGTAGAGTTTATTTTCCTGTTATATATCTGTGATTTTATATCAAAAAGTATATAGTTATACTTTCTAGAAATTATTTTGCTGTGAACTATGATGTAGGGTTATAGGTTTAGTTTTCCAGATGGTTCTTCCTTTATTCCAGTTTCGTTTATTGAATAATCTGTTTTTTCATTTCTCTGTGATTTAGAAAGTCATATTAACATATTTTAAATTTTTATACTTAACTTGGTTACTGTGTCTTTTCCACTAATGCCTTTCTATTCATGCATCATAATTATCATAACTTACACATTGAGCATTTTATTCATGCGTATATCATAGCTTTCTTAGTGGAAAAAAAATTCATGTATCACATTCACTTCTTTTTACAGAAAATGGCTATATATTTCTTCCTAGTTAAAAAGAAATATATTTTCATTGCAAATATATATATATATATTCAGAACATAGAGGAAAGTTAAAAAAAAAAAACAGCAATAAATTCAACTCAGATGACACTTAACACTGATACACATCCTTCTTGACATTTTTCTGTGCATATATACCCATATAGATGTACATTCTCATTAAAAGTTATATCATTATGCATACATGTGTACTTATTTAACAACCAAATTAACTTCTGTAATTAACCTAAAAGGGCTTTTATAATATATTTGCTGGCAAAAAGTCTATGATAATTTGCATTTTTTACTGAGTCACTGTTATTTGTAATTAACATTTTTTCAGTTTCTGTAACTGTTAAGTTTCTGCTTCTTGTTCACATTTATTCAGGATTTAAGAAATTGTTGCATTTCTGAGTCTAATTTTATTCTCAGTCAGATTTTTATACAGTTTTCCTCTATTTCTTTCCAACTCAAGTCCCTTCTTCCAGTTATGCCATGATTTGTCACAGAATGATCATTGAATATTATTTATTTAAACTGGCCTGGTATCCTGCCAACATAGCAACGATTGTGAGGATGGCGCAGGACTGGGCAGTGTTTCATTCTGTTGTACATAGGGTCGCTATGATTCAGAACCGACGGGGACAGCACCTAACAACAAGCATCCTGCCAAAAATACTGACAGAATTATGGTCGTCATCAGATGGGCATTAAAACTAAAACAGAAAACATATCCTTATCTTCTACACAAAACCATGATGTCCAATCACTTGCCATATTTGAACAACAAGCCAGAGCTAAAAGTGACCCACAGAGAGCAGTTCCAAAGACCAAAGCAATGGCCAGGCTTCTGTCCAATCATTCATTTTAAAATAGCATGGAACAACAAAGTCTAAAAGGGCAAATGATCAAAGTCTATAAAACCATTAAGGATTTGGATATGGTGAACCATCTGTAGTAAGGACAAGAAGGCAGACAATGTAATTAATTAAGTTAAAATTCAATAGATATGTAGAAATATATACAGGTCATAGAGGCATCAAAACAGTGAAAAAGCGATCCTTTTATATTTTTAGTTTTTTTTTTTTCAAAATTAGTGTGTGTTAAGAGTAGTCATCTTGATTCTTTCAAATGATGTTGTACAAGTACTATTAAAATAATATATTACATTTTTTGTGGTCTGAATTTTTTGATCCACTTCTGTAGTTGTAAAATATAAAAATTATCAAGTTTTTGGTGGAAACACTTGTTTCGATGATAGGAGCAGTACAGCCTCAAGTTCTAGAGGAAATGGAAGCCATTGCAAATCTGAGGGTCAGGAGGAAGACTTTGCCCCACTAAGCTCAATGCAACCACCAAAAGGAGACAGTGAAACAAGTAAGTTGCTATTTTGCTTCTGTCATTACAAAACCCTAATGTTGGATAAATTCATCTATTTTTCTGTTCAAACTCTGCATTTTTGTTTCTTGTTTCTAATAAATTACTTTTGCCTCTGTAATCCAGCTGTTACTATTGATAAATAGATAATAGATGCAAAAGGCAGGGACCTTAAGCAGTTGAGTACGGCAATTACAGTAAAGTACCACAGTTCCCCTCTGTGGACACAATGACCAAGATGGTTATTTACATACTGTAAATGTAAGATGTAAATGTTAGTTTGAATTGTCTTTGCCATTTTTATACTTAGCAGCATAATCTAGAGGATCAGTCTTGATTCTTTCAAAGAGTGTAAGTGATTTATTGGTGGGGGGGATCTAAACAGATTATGAGTGAATCCTATCCCATACATGAAAATGCCATTTAGGGAATTTTTCAGAACTCTTTGCTATATTTTCAAGTGACCATTATATGAAATATATTCCTATCAAAAAGCCTAGAACACAGTAGATGTTCAATAAATGCTTCATAAATTAAGGAACAGATGAATTTTTTGCCCCTAATTGGACATCTGCTTACCAGAGAGTTGTCTCACACATATTTAATTCTTATAAATCTCTGTTATACTGAGGTACCTATTCATTTGATGAGAAAGTTTAAAAAAATAAAAAAAAGAAGTGTTTCTCATCAAATGAATAGGTACTGCAGTGTAACAGATTTATAAGAATTAAATATGTGTGAGACAACTCTCTGGTAAGCAGGTGTCCAATTAGGAGCAAAAAAGACTGATCCTCCCTGGCTCTTGCACTTAAATCCCAGCAATAAGTATTTTCAGTGACCAAAACAGAATTTACAGTAGGGTCGTTTTATTGTTTATGGTAGTTTAGATCATACCAAATGCATGGTTAACAGGGCAGAATAGTACTCGGTTTTAAGTTTAAATTTTGAGAATGTTAGAAGAAAAGCAAGATCAATAATGTCAACTGTAAGAAACAATCCAAAGTAGAGATTCTTCACATAAATTTCATGAAAGTCCGTGCACAGGCTTTGGGAAGAGGCAGTGGGAAGAATTGTCCATCTATTCCCTGATAGTGTTTGTACAATTTTGTGTACAAATACAGATTTGAATTGTACTGGGGGCGAGGGGTTTATTTGTCAAAGATTTTTTTGTGACCCAGAAAGGGTTAGGAATGACACATATCCCTGGGAATGCTGGCGTATAAAGTTGGTGTTTATGTTTCTTAAAAATTTTGGATTCAGTGATAATCTGGTTTACTTTCAGAAGCTCCTGAAGCATCATCTGAAGATGTGACAAGATATCAGGAAGGTACATCTGCAGAAAACACAGTTGAGAACCGTATAGATGTAGGTGAGTTATCTTGCTCTTTAGATAATTGGCTTCATTTGGAAAGATAGGCCTTAATCTAAGTTAGTCTGTCCAGAGTCAGAGGCCATTTCCAAATAGATGTGCTGTGGAATTTTCTTATTCTAGGGGAATTGGACTACATATTAGAAAATGTATCAATTTTAAAAGTCTGTGTTAAGTTAAATAATTAATGCTGCCCACATGACCAAGTGTTACTGCTTTATTTTCTGACAACACAATCAGATAAGTTCACATCTGAGCCATTGGATTCCAGCTCAGGAGAAAAGAATGACCTCAATCTTGATCGCCCATGTGGGGTTCCAGAAGAATCCATCTTATCTGAAAAAGGCAAGGAACCAGAAACTTCAGATCAGCTTAGCACTAAGAGTGCTACCAATCAGAATACCACCAATCCTGAGCCTCAGTCTCAAACAGAAGCCATCGAGTCTTCAGTCCATGAGGAAACATCAGCTAGGTACTCTGCTCTCCAGGACACGGATGACAGCGATGATGACCCAGTCCTGATCCCAGGTGCAAGGTATCGAGCAGGACCTGGTGATAGGTTGGTAAATTTTTAATTCATACGAACTATAAAAAATGTAATTCACAAGCTCTTGTTTGGAGTCACATAAGGGAGTCTCTTCATTTTTGACAGTTGCTTCCTCCAAGTGTCTCAGTCATTTAAATTCACAGAAATTTTAAAATTGTAAATGATTTCACATATTACATTGTTTGAGCAAACTGTGCAAAAGGGGACTAAAAATTCTTCATTGCTCTTTATCTCCATCACTGAGGCTTGCTCCTCAATTTACAGATCAAGGGAAAGGAATGTTGGGAAGGACCAACAGATTATTTGTGAAGTCCAGGTTTATTTAGCTGTCAGATTGCCTGTAGAGAGCCTGGCCTTAGCCCGGCCTGTATCAGTATTTTTTTGATGTTCCATTTTTCTACTTTTCTGTTGGACATGGATTAAGGTAATGTGATATTTTTTTCTATTTTTAAGAACATGATATTTTTCTCTGGTTCCTATTAAACTTAGTGATTCAATATAGAAAATAAAAAATTACACCAGTTAAATACTGGAGATAACAGTGAAGAATTGAATTGTCAGTATGTTCATACTTTTGTCCATTTTTCATTTGATGTGATCCTGAGGATACATTTATTTCTTTTTATTGGATAAAATAAATCTTTTAAAGTATGTTGCATTCTGTGCTTATAGAAAACTATTTCTACCATTAGTGCCATCGTATTTCATTGTAAATTCTGTCCTCTTCTAGTTTTGTCTTAAAATCCTATTTCAGACGGGTGAAATTCTATTTAAACCATATCATATATTTCTATGCTCAATATGCTATTTGTAAAATATTCTGACATATCTGCCAACTGAAACAATATAATGAAAAGATTATCACTAAAGAGTAGCAATGTTGTATAGTGGTCAAGGGCATAATGATTGGAGTTTCACCACTTACCAGCTGTGTTTCCCGTTCATATTGCTTAATGTCTCTTAAAGGTTCAGTTTCCTTATCTATAAAATTTGGTTATGATTATCTAGAGTTATTGTGAGAATTAATTTTAAAAAATTAGCACAGAGCCTGGCTCACATAGAAAGCACTAAATAAATGATAGCTATACTAGACAGCTAAGGTATTCTGTGTGGCTACTTTTAATTAAAAGGAATTACAGTAAGAGTGGTTATAGGGATAAGGACTGACAGAGGACAAACAAAAATCCTGAACTGCCTTTTCTTATCTATGAAAAGATATCTGTCTTCCTTTAGTGATATTTGGGAAATATTTACTTTGTAATGGCACTATTTTAAATATAAAACAAATAATCTTTCCTTGTATTTGTACTTAGAGATTAAACTTCTTCTCTTTACCTGTCACACATTAGTCCTCAGCATTCTCAGAATGTGTTTTAGACAAGCAAAGCTTAGTTCCATTTCTTTCCATACCCAAAGAGCCTCCTTTAAAATATCATTACTACTTGACATAGGCAAATAACGTTAACAAGCTTAAGACAATTTGAAAATCAAACCGATGGTTTCCAAAAGCCAGGGTGGAGAGCTAGATTCTATAATTAATTTAAGCATGTTACTTTATGGCCTTCTATTTATATTAAAGTGAACATATGTCCTTCCCCACCCCCACCCCCCGCCCATATTGAAGTAGCTAAACATGATACAAAGGTCATAATTAAAAACAAAATCTAAGTATCTAGTTTCTAGTAAAATGCAGCGTATCACTGTCCAGTTTGTTTGTTTAAATAAAAAGTTTTTTTTTATAGTATAACATCAACAAGAAAAGAGGACTTGGGAAGAGGGAGGTCCTAGAGAATCCAGAACTAAGAAGTTTATTATCCTTAGTTTGGAATATCAGAAACTATAACATCTTTCTAGATCTTTATTATTTGTTTAGAATTTTCATAATACTTAAATATTTTATGCACTTTAGAGATTCTCCCAGAGTTTGAATCTGCCACAAAGATGGCTCCTGATATCCCACCTTGACCTAGGAAACCCAGGAACTGAGCCAGACTAGCAGAATCTTTTAGAGGAAAGATGGCCAGAGACAGCAGCCTAGAACTGACCCCACTTCATGCATGTACTCTTGAATTCATACTTTCATGGTTAGTTCCAGATCTGAATCCACTTCAAGGTCCACATTTACTTCCCTGTTTTTTTCTTAAATGTTATTTAATATTCTATATACTCAGTGTAGGTCATTAGCGTTAATTTGTCCAGTATATTTTTTGTTTTATTTTATAGGACATGGTACTAGACTTGCTAAAGAATAACAGAAGAATTATAAAATTCTTACCCTTCAAGAAACTTAATAATTTATTGAAGGAGAGAGGACAGATACACACGTCATTTATAACAACATGGAAAACATATTTAAATAAATACACAAAAATACTATGCTGTATATAAAGATGAACCTGCTGAGGTGATGCTAAAGTGATTATAGTGATTATTTCATAATTATATCAGTTTTTTCTTTGAGATATACATTATTTTTTCCTAGCTGTTTACCAAAAGTTTGTAAATAGTGAAAAATCTTCCTTCTGACTTCTGCCTAAATAATTTTTATAGTTCCTAACTTCCTTAGGGCCATCTTGATTTAATCTTGAGTAACCTATATAAAGTATATTTTTAATATTTCTGCACCTTTCTAAGGGCTCTTCATCCTTGAGACTACTGCCAGTTCATCTTCTAAATTTGGAAGGATAGGTATGTTCATTCTAAAGAGAGAAGGTTTAAGAAATTTTGCTGCTTAAGAACATAAAAGCAATCATTTACCAACTTGTAATTAGGTATATGATTTTTAAGAATTTCTGCTTCCAAAGGGGCAAAGTGTTCAGAAGCTCTGCTGTAAAAATTATACCTGTAATACCATATGGTTCTTATAGTCCATGATAGCATTCCCAACATTGAATGAAATGCCAAACTAAAAGGATGCAAGTCTTAAAGGTCCCTTCTTGCTATCATTTGAAAAGCCTAGTCAAGATTAGTTTGATTAGGATAGACAAATGGATCCAGAATTAAGAATGTAAAAGTATATACTTAATTAGATCTGTACTTTAATTAGTATAAGAACTATTACTGGGTCTCATAATTTTTTGGCCCCTAATTTAATTCTTAAAATGAAACCTAAAAAGTTAATAGCTAAGTCATTTTTAACACACATCTAATAAAAATATCAAAAAGTCCTTATAATGCAAAGTAATAATTTTTTTTTAAAGATTTGCATTCTTATAATGTGGTTAAATAAATATGATCCAGATTTTTTACTCTTGGTCTAAGAGCGGTAAGCATGAGAAGGAAGTGTCTTAGAAAATAAAGGCCTTAACAACTAACAAAGATACTTTAAAATGGAATGCTCTTTTCCTTAACTATAGCTTGTCTCTGTATAAATATAGCTGGGACTCTATAGCAAAGTTCAGGAGACTTTTTCTTTAAGGGCCAGATAGTAAATACTTTAGGCTTTGCCAGCTGAGAAGCATAATGGAGGCTATTATGTAGGTACTTATACAACCATTTAAAATGTAAAAACTATTCTTAGCTTGCAGACCATTTTTTAAAAAAAAAAGCTGGCAGCTGGCCAGATTTGGTCCATGGGCCATAATTTGCTGAGCCCTCTTTTATAATAAATCAGTTTTATAGAGAGTCAAGGTAAAATGCCTCTACTGATAGAAATCCAAAGTTTGAAACAATGAAATCTATGAATCACCACACATTTGAGTCCCCTTTAACTTTGTCTAGGGCAAGAACATTAAATGGAAAATAAATTTTAAAAGACATAGTCAAAAAATATACTTTCTAATTGTGATATTTTAAAGAACAGTAAATCAGTATTTGTATCCCCTAGAGGTTTTAAATACTGGAATTTAGAAATATAAGTGTGGGCCTTTTGAATAAAATTTACCACCATACCTGCCTTTTGAGAGTCATCAGGTTTTCTATTTAGGTGGTTTTCATATAAACTATTTTCACAATGCTAAATGCATCTTGTAGTAAATGGTATGATGATCTGGCTGGTAGCTTTAGAGAACTGTCAAACCCAAGAGAAAAACTATGACTCATTCTCTGAAAAGAGACAAGCATCTGAGTAAGACTGCTAAAGAGGTCCTCGCATAGTTTTGACTAGGTTTTGGTTATAGCCTTAATTAAGGTGCTCTGATGATTTTTTTTCCTCCTAGGAAGATTAAGGGTGTTAATCCTATATTGCCTGTTAATCGCTTTTTTTAAAAAGACTTCTTATTTGCATAGAAATTTTGTTTCATCTACCTACTCTGGGCTCTGGAACATGGCCTTCATTTTTAAAGCCAAAATTCTTTGTATATTATGAATTTGCCAGAATCTATTCAGTCATTTTAATCACTCTTTCAGTGTGTGTAATGATTCTAGTTTATTCTCTATGAAAGAAAATTGCAGAGAAAAAAAAAAAGTAATGAAACTCCTAAAGAGCTAAAAGCCTTGTTAGTCTTGTTTGCTTGTTATGTAGTCTTATTAAATGGTTAGGCCAAACGAGTCAGCTCAGGGCTTAATTATTTATTTCCCAAAGAGCAACTCAGACTTGAGGAGCATAATTTAGGTGTTCCAGTAGGTGGTATTCATAATATAAGTCAGTTCAGTTCCCCACACTCTGACGGAGTTAGGCTCTAGTCTGTTTTAAAAGTAAAAGTGATTAAGTGAAGCATCTTCCTTCCAGTCCATCTTCATTAAGGGTTTCTGTTTATTTAATTTCCTCATACACATTTAGTTGAATGACATATTCCTCACTTAATGTCCTAAATCACAAAGAGAAGCAAAAAGTCTTTTTATGATGATAAAACTGATGACTTTAATGCTTTAAATATTTGGTTCTTTGAAGTCTTTGTGAGTGACTTTAGTTATTGTGTTCCCTTCACTAGATTTAATATCAGAGGAACAACAATAGGTGATAGAATAATGAGGTAATTCAGTCTGTTCCTTTATTGTTTTATTTCTTCTTTATGATGGATTTGCTAGGTACTCTTTTTCCACAGCTAACCACCTTTCCTATTAACAGTTAATATTTCTTTTGATGTTACTGAACTATAAGTGCTAAGCATTATAAAGCAGGTTGCTTTTCAAAAATTTTTAGCTGCATGCACTGCATGAGAATAGAATGAAAAGAAATTTACTGTGTGCAGATATAACTGATGTTCACTTCAAGTGTGTCATGTGACAAAGCAACTATAATCTGAAATGATGTACTTTAAATATAGGTTACTTGCTTTGAATATTTTGTTGAAGAATGCAACTTACTTTTTTTAAAAATGTGATTGGGATAACAATTGCAACTTTTTGTTATTCAAATATATTCCGTTTTCTTGAGATCAGTAACTAAAAATGTTCTTGAGTCTAATTCTGTGCATAAATGTAAAATTCTGATTTTTGAAAGAAAGCTGTTTCCTTGTAAATAACTTAATAAATTTATACTGTCATACATCAAGATAATTTCTAACCCTCAAACACTTCTGTAATTTCAAGTCTGACAGTGGGTACCTTTTTGAGTAGAACTTTAAAGTGAACCTCAATCCCATCAATCATCTACCAAAAACTTGGTTTACTGACAAAATCCACCTTATACTTAATTCTAGTAGCACATACTTGTTATTTACCAGTAGATTCTAAAACTAAGTGGAACATAAAACATAATATATAGCAATAATCTGAAATGTACAATTGGTAGAGTTCCCCTTGGGAAATACAGAAATAATGAAATAAACCAAGAAATATTATAGATGGGTAAAACTCTGTGATTTTAAGGCCCATTCTGAGGAAAATTCCCATGTAGAAGTCTTAAACTTATTTTTGTGCTGGTTTCTAAGGCAGTTTTAACATTGAGATATATTTGGAGTAACCTTTTGTAAATTAGTCTATTACTAGTTATCACTTTCTAATTGAATGACAGTAAAGTAGAATTTTTTTAAAAGCTTTTTGATTTTCTGATTTATACTTTTTATCCCAGGTACTCAGAGCTGGTTTCTGCTTTTATAGTGAAGATTGTAACTAAAACCTATTACGTTGCTTAAAATGACTTTAAGAAAAGCTAAAACATTAAAGTGGAGATTACTGTGAACTAATAAACAATGGTAAAATAAAAACTATTACAGTTAACCTTCCCATAGAGTGAAGGAGATCAGGCCCATTCTTTATCTCAGTTTTTTTTACTTATATAGAGTTGTCTGGGAAAATTTTGAATTATAAGGCATTTTTTTCCTGACACCTAACACACATTTTATAATAATACTTTACTATGTCTTCCTGAGCTACCCTTTGAAATCTTCTGTTCAGCTCTTTGACTTCATCATTTCTTCCTTTTGCTTTAACTACTTGACGTTCAAGAGCAAGTTTCAGAGTCTCTTCTGACATCCATTTTGTTCTTTTCTTTCTTTCCTGTCTTTTTAATGACCTCTTGCTTTCTTCATGTATGATGTCCTTCCACAACTCGTCTGGTCTTGGGTCATTAGTGTTCAACACATCAAATCTATCCTTGAGATGGTCTCTAAATTCAGGTGGGATATACTCCAGGTCATACTTTGGCTCTTGTGGACTTATTTTTCTTCAGCTTCAACTTGAACTTACATATGAACAGTTGATGGTCTGTCCCGCAGTCGGCCCCTGTCCTTGTTCTGACTGATGATATTGAGCTTTTCCATCATCTCTTTCCACAGATGTAGTCGATTTGATTCCTGTGTATTCCATCTGGCGACGTCCACGTGTATAGTCGCTGTTTATGTTGGTGAAAAAAGGTATTTGCAATGAAGAAGTTGTTGGTCTTGCAAAATTCTGTCATGGGATATCCAGCATGGTTTCTATCACCAAGGCCATATTTTCCAGCTATCAATTCTTCTTTGTATCCAGCTTTCGCATTCCAATCACCAGTAGTTATCAATGCATCCTGATTGCATGTTTGGTCAATTTCAGACTGCAGAAGTTGGTAAAAATCTTCAATTTCTTCATCTTTGGCCTTAGTAATTGGTGCATAAATTTGAATGATAGTCATATTAACTGGTCTTCCTTGTAGACATATGGATATTATCCTATCACTGACAGCATTGTACTTCAGGATAAATCTTGAAATGTTATTTTTGACGATGAATGCGACACCATTCCTCTTTAAGTTGTCATTCCCGGCATAGTAGACCATATGATTTTCCGATTCAAAATGGCCAATACCAATCCATTTCAGCTCACTAATGCCTAGGATATCAATGTTGATGCATTACATTTCATTTTTGACAATTTCCAATTTTCCAAGATTCATACTTCGTCCATTCCACATTCCAGTTTTTAATGGATGTTTGCAGCTGTTTCTTCTGATTTTGAGTTGTGCCACATTAGCAAATGAAGGTCCCAAAAGCTTGACTCCATCCATATCATTAAGGTCGACTCTACTTTGAGGAGGCAGCTCTTCCCGAGTTGTCTTTTGAGTGCTGTCCAACCTGAGGGGCTCATCTTCCAGCGCTATATCAGACAATGTTCCGCTGCTGTTATAATGACACGTGCAGAGACCTGGAGATAGAAAACCAAAAGGAAGAACATGCTTGGCATTTCTCAAACTGAAAGAACTGAAGGAAAAATTCAAGCCTCGAGTTTCAGTACTGAAGGATTCTACAAGGAAAATATTAAACGATGCAGGAAGCATCAAAAGAAGATGGAAGGAATACACAGAGTCACTATACCAAAAAGAATTGGTTGATGTTCAGCCATTTCAGGAGATAACATATGATCAGGAACCGATGGTACTGAAAGAAGAATTCCAAGCTGCACTGAAGGCATTGAAGAAAAACAAGCCTTCAGGAATTGACGGAATACCAATTGAGATGTTTCAACAAATGGATACAGCACTGGAAATGCTCACTTGTCTCTGCCAAGAAATTTGGAAGACAGCTACCTGGCCAACTGACTGGAAGAGATCCATATTTATGCCTAATCCAAAAAAAGGTGATCCAACTGAATGCGGAAATTATTGAACAGTATCATTGATATCATACACAAGTAAAATTTTTGCTGAAGATGATTCAAAAGCAGCTGCAGCAGTATATTGACGGGGAACTGCCAGAAATTCAGGCTGGATTCAGGTGAGGACGTGGAATGAGGGATATCATTGCCGATGTCACATGGATCCTGGCTGAAAGCAGAGAATAACAGAAAGATGTTTACTATGCAAAGGCATTCGACTTTGTGGATCATAACAGACTATGGATAACATTGCGAAGAATGGGAATTCCAGAGCACTTAATTGTGCTTGTCTTAGTCACCTAGTGCTGCTCCAACAGAAATACCACAAGTGGATGGCTTTTAACAACAGAAATTTATTCTCTCATAGTCCAGTAGGCTACAAGTCCAAATTTAGGGCATCAGCTCCAGGAGAAGGCTTTCTGTCTCTGTCATCTCTGGAGGAAGGTCCTTGTGATGCATCAGTCTTCCTTTGGTCTGGGAGCATCTCAGCGCAGGAACCTCAGGTCCAAACGACACGCTCCGCTCCCAGCACTGCTTTCTTGGTGGTATGAGGTTCCTATGTGTCTCTGCTCACTTCTCCCTTTTATATCTCAAAAGAGATTGCATTAGGACACTGTCTAATCTTGTCAACCTCATCAGTATAACCTCATCACAGTGATAGAATTTACAACACATAAGGAGATCACATATAATCTCATCATAGTGATAGAGTTTACAACACATAAGGCAATCACATCAGATTACACAATCATTCAACACTGGGAATCATAACCCAGCCAAGCTGACAAATATTTTGGGGGGACACAACTCAATCCATGAGAGTGCTCATGAGGAACCTGTACATAGATCAAGAGGCAGTCATTGGAACAGTATCCCAAGGGGATACTGCATGGTTTAAAGTTAGGAAAGGTGTGTGTCAAGGTTGTATCCTTTCACCATACTTACTCAATCTGTATGCTGAGCAAATAATCGGAGAAGCTGGACTATATGAAGAAGAACATGGCATCAGGATTGGAGGAAACTTCATTAACAACCTGTGTTATGCAGATGATACAACCTTGCTTCCTAAAAGTGAAGAAGACTTGAAGCACTTACTGATGAACATCAAAGACCACAGCCTTCAGTATGGATTACACCTCAACATAAAACAAAAATCCTTACAACTGGACCAATAAGCAACATCATGATAAAAGGAGAAAAGATGGAAGTTGTCAAGGATTTCATTTTACTTGGATCCACTATCAATACCCATGGAAGCAGCAGTCAAGAAATCAAAAGACACATTGCATTGGGTAAATCTGCTGCAAAAGACCTCTTTTAAAGTGTTGAAAAGCAAAGATTTCACCTTGAAGACTAAGGTGCGCCTGACCCAAGCCATGGTGTTTTCAGTCGCCTCATATGCATGTGAAAGCTGGATGACGAATAAGGAAGACCAAAGAAGAATTGATGCCTTTGAATTGTGGTGTTGGAAAAGAATATTGAATATACCATGGACTGCCAAAAGAATGAACAAATCTATCGTAGAAGAACTATGGAATGCTCCTTAGAAGCAAGGATGGCGAGACTACTTCTCACATACTTTGGGACATGTTATCGGGAGGGACCAGTCCCTGGAGAAGGACATCATGTTTGGTAAAGTAGAGGGTCAGTGAAGAAGAGGAAGACCCTCAACGAGATGGGTTGACACAGTGGCTGTAACAACAGGCTTAAGCATAACAGCGATTGTGAGGACGGTGCAGGACCGGGCATTGTTTCATTCTGATGTGCATAGGGTCGCTCTGAGGCCAAACCCAATGGATGGCGCCTAACAACAACACACATTTGTTCTGCTTCCCATTTTGGTAATTGGGGACGCTCCAGGAACATAAACTTTTATTTAAGATAAATTTAGAAAAATAAAATTATCAGATTATTATCTCTGTTACTCATGGAACTAATTTAAGTGCCTTGCAGTGTTTTGTAAATGTGTTTTACTATAACGTGCTAAGATTCTGAATGATGGTGGCATATTATGTTTTTCTTTGAATAGTAAGTAAAACGATAGTCACGCCTACTCTTCACTCTACTACTATTACCTCATCAGTTCTCACCTGGTCTATTGAAATAATCCTCCAGCAACCTCCAGCCTATCTCCGTCGTGCATCACATATGCTTTCAATGGCTCAACACTGCCTGTGATAACAAAAAACCCAAGCTGCTTTGCCTGGTATATTGGACACTCCATGGCTGGCTGCTGCCAGGAATTGCTCATACTCTACATCAGCCATAGTGGAGTGTCTCTCAACACCTTCAGAAAACTGAATACATCATGCTGCTTTATGCCTCCGTATCTTTATGTACCCTGTGCCCTTTAACTGAAATGATCTCCCTGTTGTCCTCCCATCACCATCACCATCATTTTAGCCACCTCCTTTTGTAACATTCATCTTAAGCTTCTGCTTTCTGAAACTTTTCCTGACCCTTATATTCCATAATGCCAAGTAGAACTGAACATTTCTTCTGTGTGCCCTTATGTACACCTACAGTGCCACCTATGACACTTTATTGTATATGTGTGTGTTTTCTTATATAAGAATGTAAGCACCTTTAAAGCCAGGCCAGTATAATACAGACATGTAAAAATAAATAAAAGTTGGCAAATAAAACACCATTTTAATCTGAAACTCTAGTTAACTACATTTTTATTCATATTTCCCTAGATGACCTGGCTTATTACTTTCTTCTCTGCTTCCTAAAACAAGTAAATGAAAGACCTATGTATGAATGATTTCCCACAGTCTCCCACACATTTGATGATTCCCTAGAAGGACTCCTAGGACTCAGAGGCACTTCACTTATGATCATGGCTATGGTTTATTATAGCAAAGGAAAAGACGCATGAGGTGGGAATCTGGAAGAATCCAGGCACAAAATTCCAACATTCTTCCTCCCAGGAGAGGCTGCACAAAACGTGCTCCTTCTTCCAGCATAAAGTGCAGTAGCACTTGTGCAGTTTTTCTGTCCAGGGAAGCTTGCTTAAGACTCAAATTCCAGGGTTTTTATTGGGGGCTGGTCATGTAAGCACCCTCTGCTTGTGCGACCTTCCACAACTACCAAAATTCCAGACCCAGAAGGAAAGCAAGTGTTCACCATAAATCACATTATTTGTGCAAACAAACTAGGCAAGCTGCTACAGCAGTGTTTAGTGTTCTAGGCGGGCAAAACAATGTAGGAACATTCTAAAAACCAAGTTTCTAGACACCAGCCAAAGGCCAGCCCTGCAAGCAGGACCTTCTAAAGATAGCACCATCAGGTCAGCTATCCATTGTCTTTGTTCACTAATACATTGTGAAAAGAATTCAATTTCTTTGCCCACTTTCCCCCTCCAGGAGAAAGCAGCAGAAACAAGATACTCTCTAGCAACCTAGTTGACTCTCTTACTTCAGATAATTTTAAAGATGTGTTAAAATGACAGAAATTCTAGTATATAAAACTTTGTTGTTGATAAAGCTAGATGACAAACTAAAAGTAGCTTTTACTATAAATGAATGCTTTAAAGCACTTTAAAATTGTTTGTTTTTTAGCAGTTAACATATCTTTTCTAAACTTATTCATAGATCCATTTGAACAGCAAACACCTTTTTACTTGATAATTTAATGGTAAATTTTAGCTTAACCTTGTCTGAATAATCACATATTCTAATTTAACGGACAATTGCCATGGAGTCTACTCTGATTGATGGCAACCCCATGTGTATCAGTGTAGAACCCATGTATGCTCCATAGGGTTTTCAATAGCTGATTTTTTGGAAGTAGACTGCCAGACCTTTTCTTCCAAGGCACCTCTGGGTGGACTCAACAACTTAACAGCCTTTCAGTTAGCAGCCAAGTGCATTAACTGTTTGCACACCCAGGGACTCCTAATTCTAAATTTAGGAGGTTCAAATTAGTTCAGTTTTCTTTTCTAAAAACTATTAAAGAAGAATAGATATATATATAGTATAAATTTTAAAAACGTTTTAAAATTGGTATACTGAAGAACAGTGGTATTCAAAGTTACAAAGAGGCATTTCCAGTGAGGTGTAAATAAATGGAATTTAATTTATTCTTTGGTTTTGTTATCTTTCTCTTTTCTTATTTATGCCTAGGGATGTCTCTAAGGCATATACCCCTGACGGCTCTGGCTCTTGTACCAAAGTTTTATGGCTGTTATGAAAGTAGAGACATAGAAATGTAGCAATTATTATTGCAGAAGCTCTCCAGTTGAAGGGGAGGAGGTGCTGAGAATAGCTTCCTTATTTTTATAAGAACCTAATTCTTTAATCTTTTAACTGAAAAAATCAAGCTCAATGTTTATAAAATAAATGCAAGCTTATTTTAAGATGGAAGTATTTAATTATGAAATTAGGCAAATGGAGTCACTGTTGCCCAAAGTGTTCTGATACTCTACAACATGGTCACGAAGTTTAGGAAACCCTACATTCTATATACGTCTTTTTGAGAATCAATGCACATTAGCATAATAAATAATAAGACTTCTGGGAAGACTTGGAGTGAAAAACCTGTTTAGCTTTGTTTAATCCGTCATTTTCCACATTTAAGTTTGAAAACAAAGGCTACTTTGTGGAACACCTACAAAAATCCCACATTTTGGGAAATGCTCTTCCAGGTCATTCTGATTCACGTTCTAGACTGTGAGTATCAAGTCCATTAGGTACCTAGACTAGGAGACTCTTTGACTTCCCTGTAGTGTTTCACAACTGCACAATCCAGAATTCACCTGCTATAATTTTAGTCATGTCCTCATGTTCTATTCTTAGTGTAATATTTGTATACTAACCTCGTTTGGCTACCTGAATTACCTCTTAAGTCACTTCATTCCAGGATTAATAAATCAGAACTGTTCTAATCATTGATCAAGCCATTTTTTTTCTACCCTAAAAATTCTCTTTGTTCTTCTGCAAGCTGTTTTAATAGTACCTATAATGTCAATTATGGCGTTGTTGTTAGTTGCTGTCGAGTTGATTCCAACACATGGCAACTTAAATTGTGCCATTCTCAATATACGTAATGGTGTTTTTTAAAAGAGTTTACCAATGTTGAAAACAGTAGGCAAAGTAATTCATATTTTTTCTTTTTTTAATTTAATAGTTTTCTGCTTATATTTAAGCCTAGTTCTTTAACTACTAAATGTGCTTCTTTAGTATTTTTTTAAAATAGGATTTTACAGACTATTTCTGATTGATATAACTTCCTAGTTTAAGCTTGGAGTCACCTTAGGAAATTTTGCTGACCATTTGGAAACAACTTTTTAGAATATTCAGTATAAAAAATAAAATATAAAGACCCTCAGAGAAGAGGCAGGGAGCAAAAATGTAAAGTCAAGAATCTAGATTTTATTTTCTTAGGTCAATTGTACATAGATTCACTCTGAGATGTTTTTGTTGTTGCTTTGAAATTCCTGGATGAACCGATTTTGTAGTTATTGAATGTAAACTTAGTATCTGCCAGTTGCTCTGGTGGATGCTAGTGATACAAGGATAATGAAAGCATAGCCCCTGCCCTCCATGAGCTCTCAATTCAGTAGGATACACAGACACGTACAAATAACTACAACATAGTGATTACAGTGGTAGAGCGGAAAAAAAAAAAAAAAACCATTGCCATCAAGTCGATTCTGCCTCATTAGTGACCCTGTAGGACAGATAGAACTGCCCCATAGGGTTTCCAAAGCTGTACTCTACAGAAGCAGACTGCCACATCTTCCTCCTGCAGAGCAGCTGGAGGGTTCAAACTGCTGACCTTTTAGTTAGCAGTCAGGCGTTTTTAGGACTTTGCCACCAGGGCTCCCTTTGCATAAGGCATTAAATTCTCCTAATGTAATCTGAAGAAAGGGAAACTTCTGTTTTTATAATTCTTTTTTTGTGACACACTGTCATTGTTGGTTTCTGCTTGCCTCCTTTTCTGTATTCATTCATTTAGTGGTATAATATACATCCCTGAACTCAGCACTGTATAACTTCGAGAACGATGAAATTTTATGAAAAAAAATACCTTTTTGTTTTAAAAGTGAGAGTATATAGTTGTTATATAATTAAAAGGTTGTTAGTAAAAATTTGGTCTGTATCTTTCCAGACTCTTTTCTATGCATGTGTCACCTAAAACAAAAC
>NW_004444053.1:897656-919504 GCF_000243295.1 Trichechus manatus latirostris
ATATATATATACACATTTTTTTTTTTTTTAATGGAATATTCTTTAACCTATGTTTTAGATTCAGCAGTATGATGCTGACATTTTCCATGTAGTTGCTATGGATCTTTATCGTTTTTAATGGTGGCATAAGTGTTCCATGTAGCATAATTTATTTAACCTATCTTTTCTCTGTGAACATTTAGATAATTTCCAATCTTTCTTAATTACAGTACCATAGTGATCATACTTACACATATATTTGCATACTTTTTTAAGTTTGTCTACATTATACATTTTCTAAAGGTAAATTGCTGAGTCAAAGTTTATACATGTTTTAAATTTTAATAGATATTTAATTTATCCTGAAAAATATATTGTATTGGAACTCTAATATATTGCTGGTGGGAGTGTAAATTGGTCCAGCCATGTTGGAAAACTATTTGGGAGTATATACTAAAGATGAACATATGCACATATATCTAGCACTTCCTATCCTAGATATATACCCAACAGAAATGCATAATATGTAGCACTATTTTAATAATCAGAAGCTGTTATGCCAGCAGTAGAAAGGGTAAATTATGTTTAGACAAAGTAATGCTCTACAACAAAGAGTTTGAATGAACTATAGCTAACATGCAACAACATGGATAAACCTTATAAACATAATGTTGAGCTAAAGAAGCTAGACACAAAAGGATATATATTGTATTATATAATATATATTGCATCATTTAATTAAGTTCAAAAACCGACAAAATTAATCCATGGTGTTAAGAATTCAGAATTGTGGTTACCCTTAAGGGGAGAGTAAGATAGGAATAGGGCACTAGGAGACTTGTGGATTTCTGATTATGCTGTTTCTTAATACTGGTTCTGATCACATGGGCGTGTTCCATTTGTGAAAATGCATCTATATACACTTAAGATTTTCCACTTTCCTCTATATGTATTCCACTTTAATGAAAAGTTTACAATAAAAGTACAACTTTATTTTTTATATATAGAACCACTTTCAAACTCCTACCAGTAGTGCCAATTTTCGTGAACTCTTGCTACTGTAATAGACAAAAAATCTTTGTGAATCTGACAGATGTAAAAAGACTTCAATTTGTTGTTCTCTTTTTATTTATTATTAATGAAACTGAGCGCCTTTTTGTATATTTATTAACTTCATTTCTTCTGTAATTTTTCTACTCATGTCCTTTATTTTCCTGTTACATTGTTTTTCTTACTGATTTGTAGACTTTTTATATATTATGGATTTTTGGTCTATTAAATGTCAAAATATAAAGTTTTAATTAACAAATTCAGATTATCAAGATTATTAAGTAATATTATGTGTTAGGGAGTCCTGCTGGCATAGTGGTTAAGAGCTTGGCTGCTAACCAAAAGGTCGACAGTTCGAATCCACCAGCTGCTCCTTGGAAACTATGGGGCAGTTCTACTCTGTCTGTAGGGTTGCTATGAGTCAAAATCAACTTGATGGCAGTAGGGTTTTATCATGTGTTAGACGGTTCTTCTAATAGTTAAATCAGTCTTAAAGATAGGCCGTTCTTCAGTCCCCTACTCTGTCACCCACTCAGTTCTATGGAGGGTAAAATCTGCCAACATCTATACTCCAGTATGGAGTAGATATGTGAAAGATGTTATTTGAAAGTCCTTATTTTATTGCTTATATATTAATATTCTCTTTATCTTGATTGGAACCCTGGTGGCGTAGTGGTTAAGCATACGGCTACTAACTAAAAAGTTGGCAAGTTCAAATCCACCAGCCGTCCGTCCCTTGGAAACCCTATGAGGCAGTTCTACTCTGTCCTATAGGGTCACTGTGAGTCGCAATCGACTTGGTGACAGTGGGTTTGGTGTTTTGTTTTGTTTTGTTTTATCTTGACTAGTCTATTCTTTGCTTGGAACATCTTTAAACAATGTTTTAAATAAAATCTGAAACCATAAATTCATTCACTGGTATTATATGTTACACTTAGTTTCTTTTGGTTTCTCTTTATGCCTTTACTTTTCCTTATATGGAGAGGAGGAAAACAAATTAGAATCGGATTTACTTTATTTATAGTAAATTGTACATTAATTTTATACCTACATTGTATTTTTATAAAACAGCCCTTTAAAAAATAGTGTGCCGCATGCTATTTTCTTTACTCTCTCAACCAGTACCAAATTTCTAAGTGATCTCTTGAACTAAAACATTTTATTTTAGTAACTCAACTAGTCTGGTGTAGTCTCACTGTTGTGTCTGCCTTTTTATGCATTTGGTTGAGGGTGCCTTATTAAAATAATGTGTGTAAAGTATCTTCTAGACTTACTCATTGTCATTCTGTACTGGCCTGTGAATTTTTTTATTTAGTTTTGTTTTTATTTTAATATGTAATTCATAGACGCTCTGCTGTTGCTCGTATTCAAGAGTTCTTCAGGCGAAGAAAAGAAAGGAAAGAAATGGAAGAACTGGATACTTTGAACATTAGAAGGCCACTAGTAAAGATGGTTTATAAGGGTCATCGCAACTCCAGGACAATGGTACCAAATGCTCATGGTGTTATTTGGGAGAAATTGTGATTTCATAATATGTATGTTTTTTCCATAATGATTATCTCCCTATATTGCCAGCATGATTTCAATATAACATTATTGCACCTTCATAGTTATCTCTTTACCTAAACATAGTTCTTTTAGTCCTACATTATACCATGAGAGACCATTATTTTTTATAAGAAGATTCTACCTTACCGAGGAAATACACTTTATTTTTAAATTTTAGCTTTTACAAGTAACTATTGCTTCTTTTTTGCTCTCTCACACTTGCTTTCTACCTGAAAAGTTCCCGTAGATTTTTTAGCTTATATTAGCTCCCTTTGTTAGTTTTGGAAAGAAGGATTTAGATTTATGAAAATCAGATTTCTTGCAAAATATAGCCAGATTTCTTGTAGCATAACCCTTTTAAGTTTGATAAGTGAAGACTTGTTTTAGTCATCTTCTCTCTCCAGACTTTAATTTCCTCTTGGAAAAGAATGGACCAGATGATCTCTAAAATCTTCTCCTAGCTTTTATAATCCACAAGTCTATACACCCAATGCAGTATTAATTATTTACTAAGAGAATCTTGCTAAGTGTTTAATATAACTGGTTACTCTGAATTATTCATTTCTAGAAAGTGTTGTTCTCTTCATATCTTCATCGAGTTATTAAAAAGTATCTACAGAATCTATTTTAATTTGTTTTCTTCAGGGCCTGTGTAAAAGGTTACTTTGGGATGGGGAAATACAAGTTTTCTCTATAGGTATCACTGGCAGTAATAATTTAATTGTGTTTTTTAAAAGGATGCTCATTATTAATAGATGTAACTGATTAACCTTTCTTGCTCTTTGCTGGTTAAAAATTTAGATGAAAATACGTAGAGGAAGGAATGAAAAAATAAAAAAGGAAGAAGATAAATATAACAGTAGCTCCAAGTAACAAAAAAACTGGCTGCTCTTTTTGGGTAAACACCAAAAGGAACAAAGTAGCAGCCGCAGATAAAGTGATTGAAGAAATTCTGATCTGAAGTACAAAGGTTTTTCATGGTTCATTCATGTGCATCCATTTAAAAAAACATCATCATAACCACTTCAGTATATCATATTCCTTTTGTTGCATTGCTCTGTAAAAGAAAATGTTTATATAATAATGGCTAATAAAAAGATCAGCACTTTGTAAAGCTAAAATGGGACAACTCTTGGAAAGTTCAGCAACATATACGTAAATTTCCGTTTACTCTCCAGAACCCATAAGGTCCATTTACTAATTAATAGTTATTAATTAATTACCTACTGTGTGCCAAGTACTGTTTCAAGCACTGGAAGTATAGCGTTGAACAAAGCAAAATCCCTGTCCTCGACGAGTTCTTTTCATTACTTACTGCCATATTACCCTTGCTGATGAATCTGTATCATGATTTTAAGATACTAGAAGGCAAAGACTATTCAATTTTTATTTCATTGTCTAAGCCAGTTTTTTTTTTTTTTTTAACTTGAGAATAGTGTAAATCTTCATTTTGACAACTTGGATTTGAATTTTCTTATAATTTGCTTTAGATAAAAGAAGCCAATTTCTGGGGTGCTAACTTTGTAATGAGTGGTTCTGACTGTGGCCATATCTTCATCTGGGATCGGCACACTGCTGAGCATTTGATGCTTCTGGAAGCTGATAATCATGTGGTAAACTGCCTGCAGCCACATCCGTTTGATCCAAGTAAGATGACTTTTTATAGGCAAGGGACAGAAATTATTAGTATGATTTATGAAGTCAAAATGTTTTCTAGTTGCTAATAAGACTAATCCAAATTATCCTACCAGGCAGTCACTAGAGTCAATATAGCCCTAATTGGATTTAAAACAAACAAAACAACTATTTTCTATTTTTGATAGAAAGTATAAGGAATAGGTCAATGAGTTTATTCTCTTAATACTTCTAAGTTTTATCAGTTTTGAAAGGTTCAGCATGACTGAACTCTTCACTGCTTAGTCCAAATCGACCCCCAGTCTTTACATGTCTAAGTTAATTTGCCAGAACAAACGCATTTGCTTGCTCTTGCCTTTTATTTGAAATTGCCTGTGTATCTCATAAAAGAGCAGTGAATAAGAAAGAAACTTCAGTGATTTAAAGATGGTCTTAAAATTACATCCTAAGGTAACTTGTAGGAAATCTTCATAATCATATTCTCAATTAACAGCCAAATTTATCAGTACAATTTCAAGTTCAACTTTATAGATATTGTATAGCTATAGATATATATGTCTATGTATATATAAATATAGAGAGAGAAACATACCATGTTTCTAAGATTTATATTAATATGTAAATTTTATTTCTAGTTCTAGCCTCATCTGGCATAGATTATGACATAAAGATCTGGTCACCACTGGAAGAGTCAAGGATTTTTAACCGAAAACTTGCTGATGAGGTAAGATCTTTATTATGCATATTATAGACCATATTTGATTTATTCCTAAAATGCCTTCCTAAGAAGAATCAAGTTAGTGCAGTTAAAGAGATCAAATTTTAAGAAAAAGAAAACTTAAAAAACATACCTATAATACTAGAGACATAATATCAAAATAGTACCTTGCTAACTATAATGTAGATTATTAGTAATACCTATATTAGGTGTATTCTAGCTTAAGAAAAATAAGATTTGACCATTTGTGGTTATTACAATAACAAATTATTTTAAAAATTTGTCCTTAAGAAAATAAAAATATAGCTTTACCATAGCTGTCCTTTGTAATCAATAGCCATTTTTAATTGTTTTGTATTTTGAATTTTTTTAAAAAGGAAATGAGACTTTCTCAGAAGCAACAGGTAGCAGAATAAATGATTGGAGAATCTGTTCCTTTATTATTATATTCTAAGATTTCCTTAGCTTCTTGCTAAAAGTAGTTTTCAAACTGAATTCTCCAAAGCTGTAGGTTTCTTGTGGGATTGGGAGAGAGAAGGTAGCTGACAGGAAGGCTGGACTCTGGACTTTTCCTCCCCAACTTCAACCAGAATTTTTATATAATGGGTTTTCATATAAGATCTCTTATGAAAATAAGGGTTGGTTGCTAAAAATACTGGTAAGTTGGAAAACCACTACTCTAGAGCAAGGTTTGAAAAAAAACCAAACCTGTTGCCATGGAGCTGATTCCGACTCACGGTGGCCCTATAGAACAGAGTAGAACTGCTCCATAGAGTTTCCAAGGAGCAGCTGGTGGATCTGAACTGCTGACCTTTTGGTTAGCAGCCAAGTTCTTAACCACTGCGCCACCAGGGCCCCAGAGCAAGGTTAGCAGTCCACAGTTCCCACATAGACTTTCGCTCACTTAATAGGTAGGCATTTATAAAAGACTTTCTGTATGTCCTGGGGATAAAGAAGTAAAGCCCAGCCCTCAGAGCTTGTAGTCTAGTGGTAAAGACAGACATGTAAACAGACTATAGAACACAGAGTGATCAGTGACAGAGGTATATGCAAAGTGTTTTAGGAGCAAAAAGGAACAGCTGTGCTTGTTAATAGGTTGGATGGGGTGGGAAAGTCTTCACAGAAAAAATAAGAATTGGACTGAAGTTTGAAGAAGTAATATTTCACCAGGCAGACAAGGAGCAAAGGGGCATTCAAGACAGAAGGATCAGCTTGTGCCAAGTTATTGTAAGGTAAAATGAACCATCAGTGTGGCTAGAACCCTAGGGTACATGTAGGAAAGTTAGCTAAACTGGGCTAGAAAGGTAGGTGGAACCAAATTGTAAAGGGCCCTGTAGGACACCCTAATGAGTTAGGAATTTATTATATCACTGGGGAACTGTTGATAGAGTTTAAGTCAGAATAAAATGATCAGATTAGCATCCCCTTTTTTTTCCCTCTCATACTCTCTTTCTTCCCTTTTTCTTTCCTTTGCCATGCTCTTTGCTCTTCCTCTTTCTTATTTCCTTTACCCATGTTTTATACAGTAGCTCTCTAGGTGGTTGTGGAAATTCATTTAGTCTTATTCTTGGTTCTTGAGACACAATTCATTGCTAACTCTTGTCCAGAAGTATTTTTCAGGAGTACTTTGCCTTAGTCAAGATGTCTTCTCGAGGGACCCAAGTGACCAGGGATAATTATTCAACACTAGAGTGTCACTAAAAATATTAGTTCTGCTATAGAGAAAAATACTGAGGAGACACAAAGTAGACTGTTCTGGGAAACAAATTACAAGTAAAAGCTAAATTGAATTCTTGAATATTTTAAGTAGTCTTGAAGTTCAACCTTTGTCTTCCTGCCACAATTGAAAGAATAGTGTTCTCTGATCTTATTGTCTCAAATGCAAGAAGATGACTAAAACAAGTCTTCACTTATCAAACTTAAAAGGGTTATGCTACAAGAAATCTGGCTATATTTTGCAAGAAATCTGATTTTCATAAATCTAAATCCTTCTTTCCAAAACTAACAAAGGGAGCTAATATAAGCTAAAAAATCTACGGGAACTTTTCAGGTAGAAAGCAGGTATTTGGTAGCCTTAAGGCTGGAGCCCTGGTGGTGCAGTAGTTAAGAGCTCGGCTGCTAATCAAAAGGTCGGCAGTTGAAATTCACCAGCCGCTCCTTGGAAACCCTATAGGGCATTTCTTCTCTGTCCTATAGGGTCTCTATGAGTCGAATTGAGTTGATGGCAATGGGTAACCTTAAGGCAGAAACATAGATGTGGTAGATATACATACTGAAGTAACTTCTCCTGGAACCTGCTAATTTTTTAACCATATTCTGAATCTTCAAGAACAAGGTACAGTTATGTGTGATCTTTGACATGGTCATTTAACTTGTCTCATAGGTTATAACTCGAAATGAACTCATGCTGGAAGAGACTAGAAACACCATTACAGTTCCAGCCTCTTTCATGTTGAGGATGTTGGCTTCATTGAATCACATCCGAGCTGGTAAAGAACTTTGAGTGTACTATCAACATCATTGTTATATTTGAAAAACGTGTTATTACTTAAGATCTACATTAATGGGATTTATATAATTTCCTTAACATCATATAATAAAGGCAGTTAAATCTGAACCTGTGAACTCTTGATCTTAGCACAGTTAACTTATCACCTCTTGAACCAATTTTCTTGAAAACTGGTCAAAATGAAAAGATAGAGTCACTTGAAAACTTTCATCACCTGCTCTTTTTTCTCCCCCCTCAATGTGGAGGATCATACTATAAACTTTAAGATAAATTATAGTAAGTACCGTCTAATAGTTTATTTGGTCAAAATCAATCATAGACCAGACAAAAATAAATGTAACATGCTAAGAAGGTTGAAACAGATGCCGTAGCATGTTTTCTCATTTTTTTTTGTTTTAGATGATAAACTGAGGTTCAGTGTCATGGATACACAAAAATGTATATATTACAACTATTATTCAAGAAGGAATTGAATAATCTACATTCATAACATTAGAAAAGGTCCAGTATCCACTGTAAACAAAATATGATTTTTTGTTTATCACTCTTCATTGATTTCATAAATTAAATTTCTTCATATGTGGGGTATTATCATTTAATAATAATAATAATGTTTGTGGAATGCCTGTAATGTGTCCAGGCATTATACTAGTCATTTCAAATTTTATCTTCCTATAACTCCAACGGTTTCAAAGGATGTTATTTGTATTGACTTACCCAAAGTCACATAACTGATCAAAGAGTGAAGCCTGAATTTGAAACCAGTTTTCCAAGCCTTTACTCCCCTTTGACCTAGAAATTTCACTCACAGGATGATCTGATCTTGACTACTTTTCTAGTTCATTTACAGTAGTTTCCTTCTCTATACTCCATCCACTCTGGCCCTCTTGGAATCTTTGGGATATACCAAACTTTTTTTGTAACTATGCTATCCTCTCCCATCCTCGCTCATTGTTAGTATAACTTCTACTTATCCTTCAGGTCTGTATAAGCAGTGGCTTAAATATCGCTTCTTCTGAGAGAGGAAGTGTGAAGAGAGAAGTATTCCAGACAAAGTAAACAACATACAGCATTTTCAAAGCCCTGAAAGAGAGAGAATGTGTGATATATTTGAAGAATTGAAAAAAAACATCATTTGTCTATAATTAAAAGAATTGGAGAGAAAATAATCCTCAAATTGTAAATACTAGCTATTACCAGGAGAGAGTGAAAATTTCAAATAGTCAAAACAAAAATGAACCTGGAATATAAGCAAAAAAATGTTAATGGTCCAGCAAAATATGTTTGCAGCACTTCTTTGGGCTTCTGTGTTATTTAATTGGTCACTGTAACATCTTTTGATCCATTTTCTTCAACACAGTGAATGGCCTTTAAAATTTATCCATTCGGGTTTCAGATACAAGGAGGCACCATTTTATAAACAACAATAACAAAAATGTTTGCTCATTATGACTCCTAAAATTCAATTGTTCTTAAAAAGAGATTATCTTCTTCAGTGTTTTTCTATAGAAAACTAATTCTCCTTCCATTTGTACACGAACCCATTCTAAACAGGTGCTAATATGGCATTGGTTTGTTAGCTAATAGTTGCTACCATAATATAAAAATTCCCTTTCTTCCATTTCTGTTTGCCAACAATCAAAAATAGACAATTTCTAGTTGGTTTAGTCATTAGCTCATCTTCTTGTTCCTCTTATGTAAAAGTCTACATAGAATAAGGTACCTAACATTTATATTTCTGATGCTCTTATCCTTAACATATCTAGGTATTTGATGGGTAAATTAGTAAACCACTGTTTTCTTTTCCTTACCTTCAGTGTCCAGTATGCATGTGCAAAGAGACTTAGTAGTGGACTTTGGCCAAATAAGCACAGGCTGGCTACAAGATAACTCAGTCCATCCACTACTCCTAGGTCTCCTAGGAGGTGCAGGTAATAGACTTGAGACAGTCCCTTCCTTCTAGAGCTATGGTTTTTTATTGAAGGGTACTCATCAAATCCCCTATGGGGCTTTTTAAAACTACATATGCCTGGATCCCACCCCATAAATATTCTGATTCATTTGATCCAAATAGGGTTTGGGCTTCTGCATTTTTTAAAAAGCAACCAAAATTATTCTTATGAATACTACACTAAAGACTTGTAGTCTAGGCCTCTTCTTGAGATATAAAGTTCCTTCTGTGATCCCTAGAAGCTTTGATAGGCTTTGGGAAGATGGTAATGGGTATATGGACTGTTGCAGACTCTTTTAGAATATCTCAGAATGTGATCAAGTTCCTCCCCTGCTGAAAATTCTCCTGTGCCTCTCTGTGTTCTTGGGATAGAGTACAAATGTGTTCACATGGCTTATAAAAACCCTATATTGTCTCTTGGCATTCTCTCCTTCATACCTCTGGACCTTTGCACATGCAGATTTAGGTAACCATAGCGTTCTCATGATGGGTTTGTAGAGCTAACGGTCACATTGAGCTCACAAATACTTGTCAAGTCATGCACAAATTCACTTCATCAGCAAATCCTGTTAACTACTCCGGAATATAATCTATATCCATCTACTCTTGGTCTCCCACTTCCACTTTTACCCTCATACAATCTGATTTCCACATAGCAGCCAGAAGGGATCCTTTTAAAATGGAAGTCAGTAAACTTTTTCTGTAAAAGGCCAGATAGTAAATACTTTAGGCTTTGTGGGCCACACAGTTTCTGTCGCAACTACTCAACTCTCCCGCTGGGAGTGCAAAAGCAGCCATAGAACGGACGTGGGTAAGTTCTAATAAAACTTTATTTATAAAAACAGTCAGTGGGCTGGATTACCCATAGTTTGCTAACCTTTGTTTTAAAACATAAATTAGATCATCTCTAATTTCTGTTTAAAATTTTTAGTAGCTCTCCATTGCTCTTAAAATAAAACCCAAAGTTCTTACCGGTCTACAAGGTCCTACATGACTTAAACCTCTCACTTCTACTCATTCCAGTTTTCCCCTAGCTTGCTGCATTTTAGCCATGTGGTCTCTTCTCTTCGAACTCATCAAGCTTGTTACCACCTTTAGGACCTTTTCACTTGCTGTGTCCTCTACCTGAAAGACTTTATCCCCAGAACTTCACATACAATTGAATGTACAGTTGAGGTCTCAGCTCCAGTGTCACCTCCTTAGAAAGATCTTACCTGGTCACTTAATCTAAAGTTGCTCCCTGTGCTCTCACACCATCTCCCTCAGTCACTTTCTCTTCATTGCTGTATTTGATTTTCCTCAAGTACGTATCACTGTTACATTTCATTTCTTTATATGTTGCCTTGTTACAGATTAAAGGAGAAAAGCACATTTGTTGTTTGTTGTCTCTCTTCCTCCTCTAGAAAGTAAGCTTCTTAAGAGCAGAGACCTAGTTTGTCTTACTCACAGTTGGATACTTAGCTCCTAGAACAGTACCTGGCACATAATAGTTGCTTAATAAATGTTTGTTGAATGAATGGGTGAATGAACGAATGAACTTTTAGTATCAAATCTATAGCTAATGATGAGTCTTGTACTTATTCTCTTAAGAAAGTAAAATAAATTCTTTGTGGAGTAAAGTCTGGAAAATAAAAACTATTTTTGTGGAACACAGGTTTGCTTTGGGGATTTTTTTCTCAGATCCTGCCTGTTCTCTCCCCATCCCCACCTCCCACCCCCCGATATATGTCTTAGGTAAGAAACTTATACCTTCATATCATACCTTCCTCAGCCAAAAATAATTTTCTGAAGAAACATTTCTAACAGAAGGAAGGAACATTTCCACAAACTTAAACCTTATTTACAAAGCAATTTTGCTTTTTCTGCCTTTGAAAACAGTGGATATAGAAGTGATTCTTATTTTCATTTGAAAGAACACAGCATTCTTCGAATCTCTTTGATCTGTAATTGCCAACCAGAAATTTGTGGAAGTATTGAATTGTTTTGCCAGTTTTACTGCTCCAGTAGCACTTGTGAACAGATTTTATTCAATTTATTTTTAGAAACTGGGTTTACATTCTAAGAGATCACTCTGCAGCAGTTGAACGAGTTGAATTTGAGGAACAAATAGCTATTCTGCCCTGCTCCTCATTCCAGAAGCCACTGTCAATTATTTTGTGACATATTATAAGAGACTTTTGGCCCTCACTTGTCTCCTTTTGTCTTGCTTTGGACTCTGCTTTAAATGCTGTGACATTTCTTCTTAACCCTCTATTTCCCTATCTTCATTTATATTGTGACAACCAAAAGAAATTTGGGTAAGAAGCCTACAAAGTTTCCAACAGGGTGATACTGCTTTCTCATGCTCCGTTGATATGACACAATGGGTTTTTTTTTTTAATATAGTCAATCATATCCAAGATTCCTAATTATGATAAAATACTTAAGCAGAATAGGAACTTAATGTTTTATTCTCTCATGAAAGTATATGACACAGTAAAAATCTTGGAATCTTTTTTATACTAACACCCCTTAGGTAGATGTTTATTGGTCTGAAGTCCTTCCACTGTTTTTATTACTTAATAATCTGTGAAGGTCTATTCGAATCTTATTTTGTTCATTTAGTTTACAAATGTGTATTGAACACTTATTATATAATAATAGCTAAATTTTTTTATAATTTGGGTTAAAAATCAGATACATAAACATTATCTTATTAATTCCTTAAGCAATTGGTGATGCATCATGTTAGGCACACATTTGATCCTGAGTGTGTCAATCTTACTTTTCAGAAGCTAAAATTATTGGTATAACCCCTTTCATATTTATTTATATATAACTAAGTAATCTGTTCTTAGAGTGAAACTAATACATTGATTTTATAAAACTGAATAATAATTAAAAAAAATTTTAACACTGGAATGAAGTCAGCATAAAAAAAAAAAAAAAAACCAAACCCAATTGTCATCAAGTCTATCCCGACTCAGAGCAACCCTATAGGACAGACTAGAACTCCCCCATAGGGTTTCCAAGGCTGTAACCTTTACGGAAGCAGACTTTCACCTCTTTTCTCCCACAGAAAGGCTGGTGCGTTCAAACTACCAACCTTCTGGTTAGCGGCTGAGCACTTAACTACTGTGCCACCAGGGCTCCTTGAAGTCACCATAAACCCCAAAATCAAACCCGCTGCCATGGAGTTGTTTCCAACTCATAGCAACACTGTACGACAGAGTAGAACTGCCCTGTAGGGTCTCCAAGACTGTAAATCTTTACAAAAGCAGACTGCCACATCTTTCTCCCATGGAGTGATTGGTTGGTTGAAACCGTCAACCTTTTGATTAGCAGCCGAGGAGTTCACCATTGCACCACCAGGGCTCCTTGAAGTCAGTATGAAAACCAAACCAAACCCGTTGCCATCGAGTCGATTCCGACTCATAGGTACCCTGTAGGACAGGGTAGAACTGCCCCATAGAGTTTCCAAGGAGCGCCTGGTGGATTCAAACTGCTGATCTTTTGGTTAGCAGCTGTAGCACTTAACCACTACGCCACCAGGGTTTCCAATATAGGGGTGATTTAATCTAATTCAATGGGACCATCAAAGATGTATTCCCCTTTGTATATTGTCCCTGGTGTCACTGACCTAGGATCCAATGGGAATGCTTAAGCCTCTGTAGATAATAAAATCTCAAGATTCAGCAGTAGATAGTGGTTAGGTAAAGTCTTCTCTTGCTGTTAGTGAGATTGAACCATTCCCCTATGTCTAACCTTAATATTTTCCAGAAGGGGTTCCATCCTAGTAGTGGTAGTGATTTTATGCTGCTGCCTTCTTTTTATACCCTAATGTAATTTTTCTTCTCTCAGTAAATTTACATTTATTCAATAAGCATTCATTGAACATCCTATACTAGACTCTTAGGATATAAAGATAAAAGATATAACTCCTGCCCTCCAAGAGTTCACAGTCTAGTCTTCAAGAAGATACACAAACTATTATAACAATCATGATCATTATTATAAGGGTCACAGAAGATATTCTGGAATGTGGAGGAAGGAGTTCATAAGTCTGCAAGTTGAGTGTTTAAAGAAGTCAGAGAAAAGTTGCACAAAAGGGATAATGGTCATACTGAGATGAATAAGCAGATCCTTCATAGCTGAAGAATGGAGAGAAGTACCCCAAGCAGAGGAACAGCAAGTGTAAATCATGAAAGCTTGAGAGAACATGCTGTGCTCCAAACCAAACCTGCTATCGTCGATTTCCAACTCACGGTGACCTTATAGGACAGAGTAGAACTGCCCCCATAGGGTTTCCAAGGCTGTAAATCTTTACAGAAGCAGACTGCCACATCTTACTCCCGCACAGTGGCTGGTGGGTTCAAACTGCTGATCTTCTAGTTAGCAGGTGAGTGCTTAACCACTGTGCCACCAGGGCTCCTTCCATGCTGTGCTCAGAGATTGGCAAGCATTTAGCCTGGCTGGAGTATAAGGTGCCTCGATAAGCATGTCCAGAAATGAGACTGCCCAAGTAAGCACTCAGCACAGTTTTAATTACATATTCATTTAAGTATTTAGATGAGCTCCTTCAGGGCAGAGACCCCATATATTTGTTTTGATTGCCACTGTATCCTCAGTTGTTAGCACAATGCCTGGAATTTAAAACATCTTTTACAAACAGAATGACACAGATCCTGAAGGGTGGTCATCAGATTCTCTCTCTTGCAGCCTCCCCCTCTGTGGTGCCTGACATACCTCTTTAGGATCTAGACTCCAAGGAACACAGTTTGAAAACAACATATCAAGATCTTTAGGTTTTTTTCATCATCATTATTATTATTACTGTATATGTGTTAGAATTATATGCATATTTAAGGCTAATGCAGTGTTTCTTGTACTGTTGGGGTCACTATGAACTCGACAGCAAATAACAAGAGACAAATAAAAAATAACTTAGCTGCCACACAGTGGTGAGACGATTTTTACATAGTGATATGTTAAATTGTATACATTTTAATGTTTTAAATAAAAAGCATTGAAAATTAATTATAACTGTAACGCTAAAAGTATTCATTCCCTTTGGTGATTCCCCTATCTCTGTTTTCCAGACCGGTTGGAGGGTGACAGATCAGAAGGCTCTGGCCAGGAGAATGAAAATGAGGACGAAGAATAATCAACTCTTGTTGGCAAGCACTTAGGTGTTCTGGAATTTGTATAAGACATTTATTATATTTTTTTTCTTTACAGCGCTTTAGTGCAATTTTAAGGTTTTGGTTTTTTGGAATTTTTCCCTTTTTATGGGATAACCTAACTTTGGTTTGGAACGATTGTGTGCATGAATTTGGGAGTGTGTGTATAACAAAATTAGCAAAATGTTTTAAAAACTTTTGCCGTGAATGAGGAGTGCTAGACGATGCAAAGTGCAATATTTTCCCTAACCTTCAGATGTGGGAGCTTGGATCAGTGTTGAAGAGTAATTTTCATTATAGTAAAAATGTTGTTTCAAATAAATTTCTATACTTGCCATTTGCATGTTTGTTGCTTTCTAATTAAAGAAGTTGGTTGTTTTAAGATATCCTGAATTTGACTTTTTATTTAATGCCTGGCTTTATCACCTTGCTACTTTGATCCATGTTTTTCCAATCTGTTCTGTAACAAAAGAGGACTGTCCTTCCCTATTCTCTAGATTTATTAACCTTTTCCATTTTGACTTCGATAATAGGATCACATAGAAAAGCTTCTTCCATTTCTCCTTCCAAAGTACTCTGTCTTTACCTGCAATCATCATCTTCTCATGATTTAGTGGTAGTTCATTACACAAGTACAGGAGTTAGGCTTCAAGCATAAATCATTGACAACAGCATGGAGAGCTCGTGTATTATATATAGCACAAGCTACGTAAGGCTTCTGACTTCTGGTCCTCTTTTCTCCACTGTCTAGATTTCAGCTGAAAGTTTCGACTATCAATTTTTCTAGTTTCTGATGTTCCATAACTCATGTCCACCTCCATTCAACTTTAGCCACCCACACCCAAACCTAGATTTTTTAGGTTATGACCAGAAACTGTTCCTGCGTGCCTAATCCACCAGTCATCCTCCCTTCCCTCCTAAATATTCATTCTGCTATTGTCTTTCCCTCAGTCTATACACATGCTCACATCTCTTCAATCCATTCACAAAATAAGTAAAATCTTGTCTTGACAGCAAATTATTATAATTTCCAATTCCTCTCCTCCTCTTCTCATCCAAGTGAGCATGCTACATATCTGTGGTTTCTCTATGCTACTTTCCTGATGTCCAAAACCTCGTTCTAGAAGCCAGACCTGCCTTGCTGCCTCATGGTACCTTAGAGGCAAAAACCAAGCACAGCAAATTGGTGTGTCAATTTTTAGTGGTCCAAAAGGACGATTTCAAAGGCATTCTTGTCTCTCCTACTCTTGTCTTCCAAACACACACACACACACACACACTCACACACTTGGCATTTGCTATAATAAGTTTCTGGGATGGCACGTCCATTCTTCCTTCTTTAAGAGTGGCCTTTGTAACCAGAGGAATGTTTTTGAGTTTCCAGTCAATGAGTTCTTGGGAAATGTCTCTCGTTTTAATGACAGCAACTTCCCTCTGGGCTGTACTCCAGCCAGTAACTATCTTCTTCCTACCTCCTTGCCAGCAAACAAATGGAGAAGAAATTACATTCTGAGACTGATCATTGAACTAATTTTGAGACAGCCATCCAGTGCTGCTGAAATTATAACACTGACACAAGAAAGAAAACGTTGGTGTTGTCAAGGTCACCTCCATATGATCCCTCATCTACCATCAGCAGCACTAGCCTTGAGCGCCATTTCTCTGATATGCAGATGACACAACTTTGCTTGCTGAAAGTGAAGAGGACTTGACGCACTTAATGATGAAGATCAAAGATGACAGCCTTCAGTATGGATTGCACCTCAACATAAAAATTCTCACAACTGGACCAATTAGCAACATCATGATAAACAGAGAAAAGATTGAAGTTGTCAAGGATTTCATTTTCCTTGAATCCACAGTCGACACCCATTGAAGCAGCAGTCAAGAAATCAAATGACATATTGCATTGGGCAAATCTGTTGCAAAAGACCTCTTTAAAGTGTTGGAAAGCAAAGATGTCACTTTGAGGACTAAGGTAAGCCTGACCCAAGCCATGATATTTTCAGTTACCTCATGCATGTGAAAGCTGGACAGTGAATAAGGAAGACCAAAGAATTGATGCCTTTGAATTATGGTGCTGGTGAAAAATATTGAATATACCACGGACTGCCAGAAGAACAAACACGTCTGTCTTGGAAGAAGTACAGCCAGAGTGCTCCTTGGAAATGAGAATGGCAAGACTTTGTCTCGTGTACTTTGGACATGTTATCAGGAGGGACCATTCCCTGGAGAAGGACATCATGCTTGGTAAGGTAGAGGGTCAATGAAAAATAGGAAGAACCGCGAAGACATGGATTGACCCAGTGGCTGCAACAGTGGGCTCAAACATAGCAACCATTGTGAGGATGGTGCAGGACCAGGCAATGTTTCTTTCTGTTGTACACAGGGTCATTATGAGTCAGAACTAACTTGAGGGTACCTAAAAACCACCACCCTGGACAAGAGCACATAGGTATCCATATTTGGTAAAGTGGGAAAGTGGCAAAAGGGAAAAAGGAACCTGAGCTTTAGCCAAAGAGGGCAACTTCATGATTTCCAGAAAGTTCAAGAATCTTAGCTTCTGGTTTCCAATTAGTTATGTGACCTGGTCAAGCTAACTGACTTCTCTAGGCTTCTGTTTCCTCCTCTTTAATATATGGGTATTCATATGTGTCTACCTATGTTATGGGGGCTGTATCAGGACCACATGAAACCATGGAGGGTGAAGGGCTTTACAGAGAAAAGACTAAAAAAGACTGAGCATATAATGATGTTATTTCCCCCAATGTTATAGAACAGTAACTCTGCTACAGGCATGGTACAGAGGGGTGATGGAAAACTGAAAGGGCAGAGGCTACTGGAACACTCCGTGCAGCCAAGGAGTAACTCTTTGGGAGAAAAAGCAACAGAAGAAAACCAAAATGGTATTTGTCAAAGGAATCAGGCCCTCTGCCTTTAAGAGATTTTGCCACTTTCATGTTATATATAACTCAAGAGTAAAACAGGCCAGACAGGCAGGCAGGGAGGCAGCAAAGAGAAGATTTTCTACAGAGGCAGAGCTGACAAGTCCTGGCCTCTTCAAAGATTCAGTGTATGTTGTTGGCGGGTGGGGGAGGACCCTAGATCTCACCCTCTCAGAAAAAAGTATAACATCAGTGCTGGCAGGTGAAGGGGTCAAGTAAAGGGAGTGGGTTCTGAGGCTCAATGATAATCTGCCACCCACCCTCTTTGACTGTGGATTAGATATTTGTGTGTGTGTAGCACTGATGTTCATTAAACCTCTTTTTAAAACTTTGGGTTGAGAGTGGTCTGTATATCTTGGCCATGCTAAGAAGTAAGCCATTAACAATATTCCATGGATCTAACTGCCTGGGGGAATTTACGAAAAACATGGATGAATGTACCCAGTTGACTTTAGTATGGGCAACCCCACACAATTCTGCAACAATCTGCCCCTTCCTGCTCAGACTCGTTCCTCTTTTTAGCTGTGCGTCCTGGGAAGGTAGGCTGTGGAGAACAAGGGAAGGGGGGCCACCCAGAAAAATTCACAACACAACAATTATTCAGTTTCCACAATCTATACACATACTCAAAACAGATATTTAATCAGGTAAACCTAAATACACTTTTACTTATTTATAAATACTGATTTATAATAATCCGAAACATTTTTCTTATCTTTAAAAAAAATCCAAAAACTTCAAGTTAAATATATTTCAGGATTAGCTTGTTTTTTTGTTTTGAAGCTTGGTGTTCAACCATTTCTGCATCCAGGGGTCCATTATCAGAACACAGCATTGATTAACAGACCTGTTCCCAGGCAAACAGATTTTTTCCTTCACTCTTGGCATGGCCTTGCCTGCCCAGGACTGTCAGCCTCCCTGGGACTATCTTTTCCTCTGGAGGAGCTAACTTGCCTGTGATTTGTCATAGTTCAAAATGGTGTTGTCAAAAGGAAAAACAGAAGTGGCTTCTAATTCCTAAGTTATTTATACTGCTCACGAAAATGTTTTCTGAGAGAATGAACACAGCTTTGTGTATTATGTTCTAAAAACAACACTGACCAAAACTGTGCTCTTTGTAATCTTGTGCAAATTTGCGTTTGTGCTTTGAATTCACTCCTTCCTTGGACCTGCGGTATTTTTGTTTTGAGGTCCGGCAAACATATTCTTCATGTCTCCCAAGCTCCTTAGTTTACAATAGTTCTTTCTGCCTACCTAATAAAGCCCAGGTGGCCTATTCTTCTGATAATAAGTTTTAAGAATACCTCACCTTCCTTGAGCTACAAAACTGGTTCCTTCCTTCTCTTGGCCACATGGCCAAGACCTGGAGTTTGGTCCTGACACAGGCCTAACTCACTTTGAGACCCTGGACAAGTCACTTCACTTCCCTGGGCCTCCCTGGATTCCACGTCCTTTCCCTCAACCCACAAGGAGGGTATAGCCCTCCCTCTTGTAGTCATATGACTGTGGTCGTAGCCATTTTCCTTTACCTCAAGGGTCATGGCTGTTTTCCCTTCTCAATGGCCAAGGCCAAGCCCCTCATTGCAGGACAGAGCTGCCTCAGCACCCAAGGGCACATCGAGGTAAAAGTGTCCCTTTGGGGCTGTAAGGGAAGTCAAGGCTGAACTTGCACTGTGATGTGAGACTCTCCACCAGGCCCTGGAGTTTGGCCATTACTGATAGCCATTCAAGGCAATTTAGGATTATTTTATATCTGTGCAAGCAGGCCTAGTAGCATGAGGGATAAAAATTTTTAATAGTAAAGCTCATTCCTGCTCCCTCAAACCTCTTGAATTCCAAATGCTACTTAGTGTCTCCTCCCCCTCCTCTCTTGCCTTCCCCTTTCTCACCATATCCCTTCTTTCCCAAAAGATCTTTTTGTGCTGTACAGCATACATGATAATTCCAGCAACAACTTTCAACACTTCCTGTCTAGGATAACAGTTATCTTTTCAAGATTGTCACTTCTTGTCACAGAGATCCCTGTAAAACAGGAATAATACTCACCTCACAGAATTATTGAGAAGAAATATCAGTTCCTCAGCATCAACTATGCACCAGTTTCTGTTCTGGATGCTTTACAAGTATTTCCTCAGGAAACCCACAAAATCACCTTTTGAGGGAGGCCTGCCTGAATTCTGTGTGTCCCCACATAAATTATAAAACTCCATTTTACAGATAAAGCAACTGAGACACTGAAAGATGGAGTAACTTGCCCAAGAACACCCAGCTAATAGTGACAGAGTGGGATCAGAACCCAGAACTTACACACCAAATCCTGTGCTATTCCCACTATGTCACATGTACACTGAAGAGAAATAAGATAAAGTATTTGCAGTGCCTAACATAGTGCCGGAGCCTTGGTGGCGTAGTTGTTGAGCTCGGCTGCTAACCAAAAGTTTGGCTGTTCAAATCCACCAGTCATTCTTAGGAAACCGTATGGGGCAGTTCTACTCTGTTCTACAGGGTCAGAATTGACTCAACGGCAACAGGTTTGGTTTTTGTTTTTTAACATAGTGCCTAGCACACAGTAGGCACTCAAATGTCTGACAGGTCAGAGACACAGTAGGCACTCAATGTTAGTTCTCTGCCACCCTTACAGTTCCAGACAGGAGACAGCCTGGACTCAAGGTTAAATCCTTGGCATGGGTTTATCTTGCGTGTAGTTCAGAGGGTGTCTAAGGGGCATACTGTCAGCATGGAAAAATATTCATATAGTTAAATCTAAACAGGCTAAGATCTCTCACTGTATCAGAATACTTTTCCTCCCTTTCCAGTCCCAATTCAGACTACCTTGGCCTCTGGTTGCTCAATTCTTTGCAGAAACTAAACAGCAGCTCCTTCAATGAGAATCAGAGAACATTAGTGCCACAGGGCCTTTAGTCTTACACTCCTCTCTGACCCTTTTAACATCACACAGGTGAGTAGCGACAGTACCTGTGCACCTGAATGGGGGTCACACACGTAAGCAGACGAGTGGTCCTTTAAAGGCTGAGGACTGCAGTCCTGGTGAAGAGTTCAGACAAGCATCTCTGCCAGAATCAAACAAACTTTCAGGTTTATCCTTAGCTCTTCACTTTGGGGAACTGCTGGTGGGGTCATAGCCACAGTGCTGCCACCTAGTGTCTGTTGTCAGTACAAGTCCCGTTGCCTCTGGCCAGGGGACAAGACTAGGTGTTAAGGTGTGTGCTGTGTAGTGTGGGACTCCAATGCCTCTGGGTCACAACAGCCCCCATATCTGGTACTGGGGCATGGCATAGGGACCCAGGCAAGTGGCATCTCAGTGAAAGGAGCAGAGATGTGCAACAGCCCTAAAAGTGGTCCTGTCAAAACCAGAAGTTATAGGATTGAGGTATTTTTCTGAACAAGTGGCCAAATGTCCCACCTGCCACTGTCCATGTGGTCCCTCAGGAAGGACTTGGCCTGCCACTGCACTGCAGGATACAGCTAATGAGCCTGGGTGCAGTTGGGGCAGTTGGGGATTTTGACCTTCTGCACTGAGGGCAGGTGTCCTGAAAAATACCTCTCAGAAACTTCAGAATGTACGTGGATCATCTCCTTTCTCCTTCTCTCTTGCCAAATCAAGGCAAATTTGAATTCTTGAATATGCAAAGTATGGTTCTAGCTGCCAAACATCTTCCAGGACTTGGCTCAAACTGCCACCTACTTCATGAAGTCACTCTAAACTCCCTCGGTGCAAGTGTCCAACTCCCTCTGGAGCCCACAGTTCTTTCTAGATTCATTACTTGACTCTGTTACATATTAGAATCAGGATCCTCCAGGTGTCTCCTCCTAAATTAGAGTGAAAACATTTTAATGTTACCACCCACTGAGCCTAGCTTGCTGCTTTGCACACAGCAGATGCAGGATTCAGTAGGTGAACAAATGAATGTTTTGAACCCCAGTAGTGACAGAAAATTCTGTTTGACCTGCACATCTCATCGGCAGAACCCACAGGTGGAACTGTCCTCTACTCCTCTGGAAAAGCCACCTCCACTCCCATCCAGAACCTGGGCCAGTGCCCAGCACCCAGCTGACCAGGAATACCTGTTGTTGAGGATTTCAATCACCATGAAGGTGGCAAGAACCCAGGCCTCTATAAACTGCAGACCCAGGGGACAAACCAACCATTGGTTTCTGCCCAACAGCAAAAAGACACTGCCCTCCGTCTGGGGTCTTAAAAGCTTGCAAGCAGCCATCTAAGATGCATCAATTGATCCCAACCACCTGGAGTAAAGGAGAATGAAGAACACCAAAGACACAAGGAAAGTATTAGATCAAGAGACAGAAAGGGCCACATAAACAAGAGACTTCA
>NW_004444053.1:919858-934194 GCF_000243295.1 Trichechus manatus latirostris
GGACATGGGGAATTGGGTGGAAAGGAGGAGTGTGCTGTTACAGAATGGGGTGAGCGATTAGGATCACATAACAATGTATGTATAAAATTTTGTATGGGAGACTAACGTGAAATGTAAACTTCATTTAAACTACAATAAAAAAAAAAAACAAAAAAAAACAGACACTCCCCTCACCAGGCCCTCAAAGGGGAGAGGAGAAAGATTTCACCACACAAATCACAATTCCTGCTGTTCCACTTCTGCCTTTGAGGAAGTGTCCCTCTTCCTCCAAGATGCAAATTGGGGATTGGCATTCTATCACGACTGTGCTCTAAACAGACAGGTCAGACACAGACCCAGAACCTGGAGCCAGGCAGCGTTTTATTCATCCATTAGGAATGACACTTGAAATGATATAAATGTTGGTCAGTGGGTCCACTATCTTTTTGTTCCCTATCTCTAACCAAAAGGTCGGCAGTTCGAATCCATCAGGTGCTCCTTGGAAACCCTATGGGGCAGTTCTACTCTGTCCTATAGGGTCACTATGAGTCGGAATCGACTCTACGGCAACAGGTATCTCTATAAATTCAGAGAACATCAAAGAAGATCAGAGCTAGAAACGATCTTGGATACCATTCAATCCAACTCCCCACCCCCTTCTCTCATTTCACAGATGGCCTCGAGAGGTGACAAAATGCCCCAAACTACATGTGTAGGCAGAGGCAAAGCAAGGCTGAGAAACCAGGTTGCTGACTCTGGGTCCAGTGCTTTCTCTATCCTAGCTGCTCAGGGTTGTACTAATAGTACCTGTTGAACTTAGGAGTATCCCCTTGGAAACTGGAGGCCAACTCTATTTGGCCACATATAACATCACAAATAGCATCTATTCCACAAGGCTTTCCTATGGGAAAGGGGTTCCCTCCAATAACAACATCTCAATTTCCAGGCTATGCTTCGTACCACAGCCCCATTCTGGCTTGGTAAGACAGTGATGTGTCCTAGTCAAATGGATTTTTTTAATTCTGAAAATGAAACGCCCAGCACCTGCCCTTTCCTCCTGTCTGTTACAGTGGTTTCTCCCTTCTTTAAAACACCAAATTATCTGTCCGTAGGGAGTGGGTGGGCTGGGCTGGGCATTGTCTTCCTCTGCCCTGTGGCCTGTGAGCTGCCCTGACTAGCACCAGCAGGGGACTCCACTGAAGGCAAGGCTGGAACCAGGAGACGAGGTTTGGGAACTCCGTCTGGGTTGCTCTGCTCCTGCGTTTTCTCTCTGGGGACCACTTAGTCTAGAAGTGAAGACCCCACACTGCCCGCATCAACCACACAGAAGCCCCGGGGATGCTCTTGCTTTGTCGGGAAGACGTGTGGTTCCCACAGTGCACTGGGAAGGATTCACTCCTGAGAGCCTCAGGACATGCCTGGAACCCCAGGTTGCAAGTTGTGAAGAAGATGAAATGATCGACACGGTGGTTTCCTTCCAAGCCCATGGTCTCTAGCCCCCCATCTATGGCTCACCTCCCAAAAAGTCAAGACCACACCTCCGTCTGCTTTCCTCTGTGCTTTGGACGCCTCTGGTCCCAGCACTGGGCCTAAGACAAACCTATGTGTGGTCTGGCAGCAGCCACTGAGGTCACCAACTCCAGACAGTTTCCAATCCTTTTGCTGGTGACTGCACACCAGATGCTGTTCCTTCCCCACAACAGTGTATGGCCCCCGGTACATGCTGATGTGCTCTTGCAGGCTCCAGCACAGATGATAATGGGAATCCCACCACAGACCACCACCTCCAGCTCTGGCTGCAGTCCCCCTGGAGGCCTTCATCTCCGTTCCGCAGCTAAAACGTTCCCTTCTTCAATGCTCTGCAGCTGGAGCCGCTGGCTTACGTGAGTTCTGCTGCCTCGGCGGCCCCCGAAGCCAGCACCCAGGAGAGTACGTGCTGCCAGCAAGACCCCTGGCAAAGCCTCCTCCCCAAACAAGTTGATTTTGGCTTCAGCTTCAATGGCTTTGGCCAAGCTGGCTGCGTAACTGTCCAAAGACTTGTGCACTTCGGCTTTCACATGAAGAATAGAGTTCTTGGCAGCTTCTAAGAAAAAAGGCAGAAAAAATGGTTAGCCAGGGAGCCGGGACCAATGACTACCCCAAGAATCTAGCTGCTGTGGCTGTGCAAGCCACAGAGGGGGACAAACAGGGGCTCCGGATATGGGCTGAGAGGTCAGAATCCCTAGGCCAAAGTCCTTGACTTCCCTACTTACTACCTGGGAACTCTTAGAAAAATTATTTAATCTAGCCTCAGTTTCCTCATCTGTGGTAAAGAAAAAAAAAAAAAAAAAACAAAAAAAAAACCGTTGCCATCGAGTCAATTCCAACTCGTAGCGACCCTACAGGGAAGAGCAGAACTGCCCCATATGGTTTCCAAGGGGCAACTGGTGGATTTGAATTGCTGACCTTTTGGTTAGTGGCTGAGCTCTTAACCACTATGTCACCAGGGCTCCATCTGTGGTAAATATGGGATGATAATACAGCTCTTACTTCACAGGGTTACTGTGATCATTAAACCAGATAATTCCTTCTAAGATGCTTAGTCTAGGTCTGGCCCATAGAAAGAACTTGATAAATGCTTTCTATTAATGATTATCTTGGTTATCTAGTGCTGCTCTTACAGAAATACCACAAAGGGATGGCTTTAACAAATAAAAATTTATTCTCTCATAGTCCAGGAAGCTAGAAGTCCAAATTCAGGGCGCGGGCTCCAGGGGACGGTGTTCACTCTCTGTCGGCTCTGGGGGAAGGTCCTTGTCAAAAATCTTCCCCTGGTCTAGGAGCTTCTCAGCGCAGGAAGCTCGGATCCAAAGGATGCGCTCTGCTCCTGGCGTTGCTTTCTTTGTGTTATGAGGTCCCCTGTCTCTCTGCCCACTTCTCTCTTTTCTATCTTAAAAGAGATTGACTTAAAACACAACATAATCTTGTAGACTGAGTCTTGCGTCATTAACATAACTGCCTCTAATCCTGCCTCATTAACATCATAGAGGTAGGATTTACAAGACATAGGAAAATCACATCAGATGACAACATGGTAGACAACCACACAATACTGGAAATCCTAGCTAAGTTAACACACATTTTAGGGGGACACAATTCAATCCATAACATGTTTGAAAAGAGTTCTCTGGTTTTACAGCTCCCTGGAGCAGTGTAACATCAACTTTCACAAACCTGAATGCCATCTCTCTCCTCTCCATACACGCTCAGAGATTCCCCAAAGTTGTGGGGAACCTAGCAACAATAAAGGTTCACATGGCCTCTCCAGGACTAGAATTCCTGACAACTAAAATGAAAAGAAGAGAGAAAGCTGGTAGGTCTTCAATCTCCTACCCAGTGCCCTATTATTATTAAGCCCACTGGCTATTTTTCTCTAGACATTTTGAGGGGAACAATTTATCCCCCACTCCTCACATTTTTATGGAGAGTAGGTAACTTTCACCCAGCAGTACGATGGGTCACTTTTGTGTGGACTTTCTCGCCATGGTCTTGTAACTCCCACCTAAGCGATTGGCTGGGATTGTGCAAATGAGGTTAATTGTGAACCACCAAGGAGACTGATCAGTTTTGCCAACCCTCTAGGCTTAAAAGAGAGTCAATTCTACAGCAGAGAGAGGATCTCACCACTACCAAGGAAGAAGGGTCAAGAGCTGAGCGTGTACTTTGAACTTTGGACCTGGGATCCCTGTGTTGAGAAGCTCCTGGAACCAGGAGACTGGGAGATGGAGAGAGCTGTAACACTGAAGACAGCAAGAAGTGATGCAGACAAACAGCAGCAGGAGAGACCTGCAGGATATGGTGCAGTAGGCTTCCCAGCCCATGGAGTGAGAAAGCTGAGTAGGATGTAGGAGGAGTAGGGTGCCTCCAGGCACTTGGTGGAGCTAGGTTTGCCAATACAGGAAACTAAAGCTGGGCGCCTTTGGGCCAAGGCTTACTGGCAGAGTAGGCACTTATCAGCAGAGCTAAAAGAGCTTTGTAACACTTGCCTGAGCAGGGCAGAGGCCGAGGGTCCAGAGAGAGGCATGCCTGCAAGCACGGCTGAGAAGAGGCTGTCCTGATAGAAGAACTGTATCCTGGCCATTCCTGAACCTGAATTATAACCTGTTACTTCCCCAGTAAACCCCATAATCATGAGTATTGTCTGTGAGTTCTGTGTGGCCATTGCAATGAATTATCAAACCCAGCTAAGAAGTAGAGAACATCGTCAGAGGGATGGTTGGTGTCCGAATTGGTAAAGATGGCGGAGAGAGAAGGCATGTCCGACCTCTGCGTCATAGGAATTAGCCTTGGGCTGTTGATCTTGATCCTCCTTCCCCCTTGGGAAGTTAGAGGTGGTCAGATGCCTCTTGCCACATCACTCTTACACACCTCCAGGCTCCACGAGGCAAAGGATGAGAGGGACGTTTCGGGCCTCTCTCTGCCCGGCCACTTGCTTGCTCTTCCTCCCAGGAGAGCAGACTTACACCTGGCTCTCCTTTCCTCCTACAGTGAGCGTGCTGTCTGAGATGCTGTCCCCCTAGAGTAGGCTTGACATGGCCCAATGGGGGCTAGAGGACTGGGGAGGGGCTCAATTCATTTTTCTTATATGGGGGTAACATATTAGAAAGCCCATGTGACTGCTGGTCAAAGCTCTATTCCTCAATCCACTTGGCTGATAATGCAGATTATTTGCTCTCTAACTTCTGTAACTGCCTCTCAATTCATTCTGAACTCAGGGAGAGGGGTGCAAGGCAAGGTGTGATTAATGATGAACCTCTGAACAGGGCCCATACTTACTTTCATACTCAGCATTTCCATCTGGAAGTGCCTGGACTCCTTCACCACATCCACAGACAAGTCATGCGGGTGGCTGTCATCACTTTGTAGGATTCAGGGGAAACAAAAGTCTTACCTCAGTGGGCAGCCTGTCTGTTACTCTTTTAATCAGCATGTGTGGATGGGAAACAAGACCCCACATCCAGAGGGGAAAAGGATGCTGGGGGATGAATTCAGAACAGCCATGGTGGAAAAATGCAGGAAGTGGACTGTAGCAGAACCTATCACCCTCACAGGACCCATGTGCCCTCATCAGTATCAGGGGCAACAGACAATCAAGATGGCAGTCTTTGCCTCCAGTAAAATAGATGCACTCACTTGGCCATAATTTCCATTCTCCACATGAGGAAAGTGAGGCTCAGAGAGGACAAGTTCAAATTTATAACTGCACATCATCCATAACGGAAAGGTCAAGTTTGGATTTGAGGCTAAGAAGCTACGGAGGGCTGTCTTAGGCTGGATTCTCTAGAGAAGCAAAACAGTGAAGCATATATATATATATATAAAATATATATAGAGAGAGAAAGATTGATCTCAAGAAAATGGCTCACACAGTTGTAGAGGCTGGCAAGTCCTAAGTCCATGGGTCAGACATCAAGCTGGAGGCCTCTGCAGATTCACACAGCTGCAGGGGCTGACGAACCCAAGATCCACAGGCCAGACAGCAGTTGCTGGCTCACAGGCCACAAAGGCTAATGAATCCAAGATCGGAAAGTAAGACGGCAGGCCACTGGCTCAAGTCCCAAGAACTAGAGGTCAGATGCTGACGAGCCGAATTACAGGATCCAGAGAAGAGCAAGAGCCACTAAGCTTTGTCAGAAAGTCCACATATACTGGATGCAGGCCACATCCCCAAGGAAACAGTTTCAACTGACTGGCTACTCATAGATCTCATCATGAGGTGAATACATTATATCAGATCTCATTGTGGAGATGATGACATCATTATACGACTGCCAAACTACAACATAACTGCCAAACCACTGAGATATATGGCCCAGCCAAGTTGACACACAACCTTAACCATCACAGTCTACCCCTTGTGAATTTGACACCTGTATACATATCCTTAAAGCATACATAATCTCTAAATAAAGACAATTATAAAGGCATAATTGTGCCCTAATATATGTACAACCATAAATGCACTAGCCTGTCTACAACTTATATTTTGTAAGTGAAGAAAAGAAAAATATTTTATGCACACATACAAGCAAGAAACACTCATAACAATTACAGTCCTTATTTCTACAACTAGTCACACGGTCATAACTGGTATTTAGGACTACCTTTTTCCACTGCCCATTCTGTATTCCCTTTACCCTCAGCCAGTACCTCAGCTGGTCATGGTTCTTTTCCTAGTAGGGTGACCTAAACCTTCATTCCTAAAGGGTCTCAGCCATTAGTAGTCATATCGGAATTTGGTTGCTGTAGTTTTCCATTAACTTTAATGACAGGGCATGGTAGTACTAACAGAAGCCATAAGGGATCTCCTGCATTCCAGACATACTCTTCCTTACCTCCATTATGTAATATCAATCCAATTTCCTCTTGGTAATCAGGATCAACAACACTAGCCAATACATAAACTCCCATCTTTGCTGGTTGATCCAGAGGCATAAGGAGTCCAAAGTGGCATTCTTAACTTCCAGTTCAATGGAATCAGTGATGTGACTCCAGGTGGGAGCATTCTGTTCCTTGGAACTAAGACTTATAGACCTGCAGAGCCCAGAATCGTGAGGACAGGAGGCAAAAATTTTGCAAGTGAGTCATTAGGGGTAATACTGAGTGGTGCCACTCCCATTTAGACCCCTTGAGTCTTGGACCCATAAATCCTGACTATGTGAGAAACAGCACCATATACTGGATGCTGGCTTAGAGCATAAACACTCTCGTAAAGAACACTGCCACAACCCTGCAAGACACTGCCATCTATTGCCACCTAGCTGGCACCATGATTGTGTCTTTAGAAGTCCAATGCATCGTTTTATCAAGCCAGCTGCTTCAGGACGATGGGGAACATGGTAAGACCACTGAATTCCATGAGCATGGGACTATTACTGCACTTCATTAGCTGTGAAGTGAGTCCAATCATCCAAGGCGATACTGTGTGGGATACCATTATGGTGGATAAGGCATTCTGTAAGTCCCTAGATGGTAGTTTTGGCAGAGGCACTGCATGCAGGGAAGACAAATCTGTATCCATAGTAAGTATCTATTCTAGTAAGAACAACACTGCCCTTTCCATGATGGAAGCGGTCCAATGTAATCAATATGCCACCAGGTTGCTGGCTGATCACATCGGGGAATGATGCCATATCAGGGACTTGGTGTTGGTCTCTGCTGCTGGCAGACTGGGCACTCAGCACTGGCTGTAGCCAAGTCGGCCTTGGTGAGTGGAAGTCCATGTTGCTGAGCCCATGCCTAACCTCCATTCCTGCCACCATGGCCACTTTGTTCATGAGCCCATTGGGCAATGACAGGAGTGGCTGGGCAAAGAGGATGACTGGTTTCCACAGAACGCATCTTCCTATCAACTTGACTGTTAAAATCTTCCTCTATTGAGGTCACCCTCTGGTGAGCATTCACATGAGACACAAATATCTTCACTTCTTTGGCCCATTCAGAGAGGTCTATCCACATACCTCTTCCCCATACCTCCTTGTCTCCAATTTTCCAATCACATTTCTCCCAAGTCCCTGACCATCCAGCAAAACCATTGACCACAGTGCATGAATTAATATACAGCCTCTAAGCAAAATGAACAACCAGGTGCATTGCTCGTAGTTCTGCCTATTGGGAGGATTTCCCTTCACCACTATCATTCAGGGAGGTCCCGGGAAGGGGCAGTGCTGCCACCATCCACTTTTCAGTGGTGCCTGAATATTGCGCAGCACCATCTGTAAATCAGGCACAAGTTCTCTCGTCCTCAGTCAACTGATCATAAGAACTACCGATAAGGCCATAGGTGCAGACTAGGAGATGAAAAGTAATGTGACAGAAGGGGAGACCATGGGCATTTGGGCCACTTCCTCATGCAACTTACTTGTGCCTTCAGGTCCTGCTCGGGCCCAATCTCATATATACCACTTCCATTTAATGATGGAGTGCTGCTATGCACGTCCAATTTTATGACTCTGTGGGTCAGACAACACCCAGTACATGATGGGCAGCTCAGGCCACATGGTGACTTGGTGGTCCATGATTAAGCAATTAGTCTCTACTAAGGTCCAGTAACAAACCAAAAGGGTCCAGTAACAAACCAAAAGCTGTTTCTCAGAAGGAGAGCAGTTATCTGCAGGGGATGGCAGAGCTTTGCTACAAAATCCTAAGGGTCTGCACTGTGATTCACCAAGAGGGGCCTGCCAAAGACTCTAAACAGCATCTCCATCTGCCAATGACACTTCAAGCACCATTGGATCAGCCGGATCATATGCCCCAAATGGCATAGCTGCTTGCATGGCACCCTGAACCTGTTGCAAAACCTTCTCTTGTCCTGGAACCCAGTCAAAACCAGCAGGTTTTGAGTCACTTGATAAACAGGCTAGAGTAGCACACCCAAATGAAGGATATGTTGCCTACAAAATCCAAGGAGGCCCAGCAGATGCTGTGCCTCCTTTTGAGTTGTGGGATAGGCCAAATGCAATAACTTATCCTTCACTTTAGAAGGAATATCTCAACATGCTGCACACCATTGGACCCCTAAAAATTTCACTGATGTGGAAGGTGCCTAAATTTTTGTCAGGTTATTTTCCTACCTTCTAGCTCGCAACTGTTTTACCAACAAGCCCAAAGATATTGACACTAATTCCTTACCAGGTCCACTGAGCATAATGTCATCAATGTAATGAACCAGTGTGACATCTTGTGGAAGGGAAAGGAGATCAAGGTCCCATATGACTGAATTATGACATAGGGCTAGAGAGTTGATATACCCCTGAGGTAGGACAGTGAAGGTGTACTGCTAACCTTGCCAGCTGAAGGCAAACTGCTTCTGGTGGTCCTTTGAAACAAGTAAGGAGATAAAGGCATTAGTCAGATCAATAGCTGCATAACAGGTACCAAGAAATGTATTAGTTTGCTCAAGCAATGAAACTATATATAGAACAGCAGCTGCAACTGAAGTCATCACCTGATTAAGTTTTCAATAATCCAATGTCATTCTCCAAGATCCACCTGTTTTTCTGCACAGGACATACAGGGAAGTTAAATGGGGGTGTGGTGGGAATCACTACCCAAGCATCCTTCAAGTACTGGATGGTGGCAGTAATCTCTGCAATCCCTCCAGTAATGCAGTATTGTTTTTAGTTTACTATTTTCCTAGACGGGTAATTCTAATGGTTTCCTAATGTAGTAATAGCCCTTACTCCATTTGTCAGGGATCTATTGTGGGGGTTCTGTCCATTGCTGAGTACATCTATTCAGAGTATGCATTCTGGAACTGTGGAAATCACTACTGGATGGGTTCGAAGACCCAGTGGACCTACTTACTGTTAGACAGATGTGAGCTAAGACTCCATTAATAACCTGACCTCCATGTGCCCCCCTCTCAGACTGGTGGGCCAAACTGACGTTTTGAGTCTCATGGAATTAGTGTTAGTTCAGAGCCAGTAATCCCCGAAGTCTGAAACTATTTCCTTTTCCCCAATGAACTGTCACTCTCATAAAAGGCCATAAATCCCTTTGTGGGAGGGGTAGAAAGAGTAACAGTATAAATTTTTGGCAGTGTAGAGGGTCCTTCCTCAAGGGGACCCAGTCTCCCCTTCATTCAAGGGGTTGTGTGTCTGTAAACTCACTCAAGTCTGAGAACTGATTGAGGGGTCATGACTATTTTGGCGATCTGAGTTTGACTGACACTCATTTGACCTAGAATTCTTCCACTTGTACAGATCAAGTAAGTATTTAGTAGATTTCCCATCTATTTTGCTCCTAGGGACATCATGACTACTTGCCAATGCCACAAGTCCATACAAGTCACACTATACTGATTACTACTTTCGTTACATTACAGTAACCATGGCCACCTTGTCTTTGTCAACTGAGTGCCACCACTTGGCCCCTACCACCATGGGGTCCAATCAGCCCCACTGCACTTAGGTGTCTTAATTCAGTTACAGCAGTTCCCATTGTCAAATGTGATTTACATAAAATAGCAATCACAGCATTCTTCAAAGATGCTGGGGCTCCCTAAACAATTTTAACACTGTGGTAAAATTGTATCCTCTGGGCACTACATATGTGGGTTTCCGAGCCAAAACTGATAAATCTGTTCTAACATGCCAATTTCCCTAAGACTTTAGATACCTTTTTCTTTTTTCTATCTATTGTGCTTTAAGTGAAAGTTTACAATTCAAGTTAGTCTGTCATATAAAAATGTATACATACATTATTCTGTGACCTTAGTTGCTCTCCCTATACTGTGACAGCACATTCCTCCTTTCCACCCCAGATTTCCCGTGTCCATTCAACCAGCTGCTGAACCTCTGCATTTTCATCTCGCCTCTGGAAAGGAGCTACCCATTTAGTCTCACATATCTACTTGAGCTAAGAATCATACTCTTTATGAGAATCATTTTATGTCCCATAGCCCAATCTAACCTTTGCCTGAAGAGTGGACCTCAGGAATGGTTTCAGTTTTTGGCTAACAGAGTCCGGAGGCCATGTCTCCCGGGGTCCCTCCAGTCTCAAACCATTAAGTCTGGTCTTTTTACCAGAATTTGAGTTCTGCACCCCGCTTCTCTCCAGCTCCAACAGGGACTCTCTGTTGTGTTCCCTGTCAGGGCGGTCACTGGTGGTAGCTGGGCACCATCTAGTTCTTCTGGTCTCAGGCTGATGCAGTCTCTGGTTTATGTGAACCTTTCTGTCTCTTGGACTAATATTTTCCTTGTGTCTTTGGTGTTATTCATTCTCCTTTGCTCCAGGTGGGTTGGGACCAATTGATGCATCTTAGATGACAGCTCGCTAGCTTTTAAGACCCCAGAAACCACTCACCAAAGTAGGATGCAAAACACTTTCTTAATAAACTTTATTATGCCAATTGACCTAGATGTCCCCTGAAACCATGATCCCCAGACCCTCGCCCCTGCTACTCTGTCCCTTGAAGTGTTTGGTTGTATGCAGGAAACTTCTTAGCTTTGGTTTAGTCCAATTGTGCTGACTTCCCCTGTAGTGTGTGCTGTCCTTCCCTTCATCTAACATAATTCTTGTCTACTATCTAGTTAGTGAATACCCATCTCCCTCCCTCCCCACCCTCATAACCATCAAAGACTGTTTTCTTCTGTGTTTAAATCTTTTCTTGAGTTCTTATAATAGTGGTCTCATACAATATGCATCCTTTTGCAGCTGACTAAATTCACTCAGCATAATGCCTTCCAAATCCCTCCATGCTATGCTTCACAGATTTACCATTGTTCTTTATCATTGTGTAGTATTCCATTGTGTGAATATACCATAATTTCTTTATCCATTTGTCCGTTGATGGAAACCTAGGTTGTTTCCATCTTTTTGCTGTTGTGAACAGTGCTGCAATGAACGTGGGTGTGCATATATCTATTCGTGTGACAGCTCTTATTTCTCTGCGATATATTCCAAGGAGTGGGATTGCTGGATCATACGGTATTTCTATTTCTAGCTTTTTAAGGAAGGGTCAAATGGATTTCCAAAGTGGTTATACCATTTTACATTCCCACCAACAGTGTATAAGTGTTCCAATCTCTCCACAACCTCTCCAACATTTATTGTTATGTGTTTTTTGGATTAATGCTAGCCTTGTTGGGGTGAGACAGTATCTCATTGTACTTTTGATTTGCATTTCTCTAAAGTCTAATGATTGTGAGCATTTCCTCATGTGTCTGTTAGCCGCATGAATGTCTTCTTTGGTGAAGTGCCTGTTAATATCCTTTGCCCACTTTTCTACTGGGTTATTTCTGTTTTTGTTGCTGAGGTGTTGCAGTATCTTGTAGATTTTAGAAATTAGATGCTGATTGGATTTGTCGTATCAAGAATTTTTTTCCCAGTCTGTAGGCTGTCTTTTTTCTATTTTCGTGAAGTTTTTTAATGAGCATAAGTGTTTGATTTTTAGGAGCTCTCAGTTATTTAGTATCTCTTCTGGTGTTTGTGCATTGTTACTTATGGTTGGTATTCTGTTTATGCCAGATGTTAGGGCTCCTACTGTTGTCCCTATTTTGTCTTCCATGATCTTTATTGTATTAGATTTTAAATTTAGGTCTTCGATCTGTTTTTAGTTTTTTGTGCATGATGTGAGGTATGGGTCTTGTTTCATTTTTTTGCAGATGAATATCCAGTTATGCCAGCACCATTTGTTAAAGAGACTGTCTTTTCCCCGATTAACAGACTTTGGGCCTTTGTCAATATCAGCTGCTCATAGGTGGATGAATTTATGTCTGGATTCTCAATTCTGTTCCATTGGTCTATGTATCTGTTGTTCTACCAGTACCAGGCTGTTTTGCGCACCGCGGTAGTATAATGGGTTCTAAAATCAGGTAGTGTAAGGCCCCCCACTTTGTTCTTCTTCTTGAGGAATGCTTTACTTATCTGGGGCCTCTTCCCTTTCCATATGAAGTTGGTGACTTGTTTCTCCATCTCCTTAAAAAATGCCATTGGGAGGAATTCCAGGCAACATGGCACTCTAGGCAGAAGCACCACGTCATACCTCCACAGGAAAGATCTGAAAAACTAAGCCAAACAGAGAAAACAGCAATCCTGAAACCCTAAACATCAAATGAAGAGATAAAGAACTCAGCAAGCACCAAATGGAATAAGAAACTGACAGAGAACAGATGAGGAAACATACATGGAGAGGCCCCCTATCAGCTAATGCAGCACAGATTCGCCATCCTGGACTCCTATCAGAGACCAGCAAATAGGGGGTACAAGAAAGCAGCTTTACGGAGCTTCCAGCAGGTGACAGAACAACTGGTAACTGGCAATATATGCTTTCCCACCCCCAACCCTTCTTCACCACCACTCGGCCTCCTCTGCTTCCTGCGGCCCAGTATCTCGGCCAGGAAGCACTAGCTGCTTGATTCCACCAGCCTGCACTAGCTGACTGCCTGAGTGCCATTTCTTGCCTGCCGGTGTTGCTTTTTTCTGCTTCTTTTGATTTCTTCCTTACCTCTCACCACCTCCCCCTTCTTTTGCTCCAATACCTGGCTCTATGCGCCATCTTTGCTTTTTCCTAAGGGGCTGTGGAGCTCTGTTCGAGTGTGGAACTGCTTCCGAGTCCATGCTGCCATGCTGGTGGGATCCCAGGGCTTTTTTCTGATTGTCTGTTTTGAATTTTCTTTTTTTTTTCCTCTAGTTGGAAGACCGCTCTGGCCAGGCAGTGCTACGTGGTGTGAGACCTACTCCCTCAGCTCGCGCAGATGCACAGAAGGATCCCAGGGGGCATTTCTTTTTTTATGCTTTTTCTTTTTCTTCTTCTGCTTTTGGAGGCGTTTTCATCTTCTTTTCTTTTTAATTTCTTTTGGTTTCTTTTCCCTTTTTTCTTCATTACTCAGTTTCTCATCTCTCTATACCTTCCTTCTCTTCCTGTCCCCTGAATACTGGTGCTGAAAACCTCTATGCCTCGTAGCCAGGCTGTACTTCAACACTTGGGAACAACCTCCCCAGACCTTGTAGCCGCACCGGTGGGATCCCTGGGGACTTTGCTGTTCTTTTTTCTTCCTACTTTTTCATTATTCATTCTTTTCTTTTCTCTTTTTTCTTCTTTTTCCCTTTTTGTTTTTCTCCATTTCATAGTCTCTCTCCACTCCAACGGCAAGCTCCCCTAGCACTCTCTTTTGTTTGTTTGTATGTTTTTGGCTCCTGTTCCTCTCTCCTCTCTCCCATATCCACCTTAGCTCCACACATCACAATCTCCCTCCCAGATCCTGCCTACCTGCATCATGCACTTAACATCACACCACCAAGCAGCACAGGCACAGCCTGTCGGAACCTGACCTGCACTGATTACTGAACTGCCCTGGTGGCTCTAGTAAGTGCCACAAAAAACCCATCTCAGCAACTCCTCTTCAAATGACCTGCCCTGCTGTATCATATCTCAGCAACTGACCCTGCCAATTGGAGAAGGAGGGGAAAAGTATCATGCCCACAGACGAGCAAACAGCAAAGAACACACAGATCGCCTGCTCAGACATAGCCAAAAAAAAGGCCAAAACAAACAAATCTACAATCAATAAATGAGAAAAATGACTACTGAATGCCCCAAAGACAGCAGACAATATCGAAACATTTACAAAAACAGGACAGTATGGTTCCAGCAGGCGTCCAAAATAAAACACCAGATGACTTTCCAGTAGAAGAAAAGGCACTAGAACTACCTGATAGGGAATTCAAAACTCTAATACTCAGAATTATCCAAGAGTTGAAGCAAAAAGCAGACAAAAATGAGGAAAAAATAGACAAATTAATGGAAAATACAGGCCAAAAAATGGAAGAATTCAGGAAAATAATGCAAGAACAAAGTGCCAAAATTAATTCAC
>NW_004444053.1:935741-937667 GCF_000243295.1 Trichechus manatus latirostris
CGACTGACACACTGACCAATGGAACAGAATTGAGAACCCAGATGTAAATCCATCCAGCTACAGTCACCTGATCTTTGACAAGGGCCCAAAGTCCATCAAATGGGGAAAAGACAGTCTTTTTAACAAATAGTGCTGGCAAAACTGGATATCCATCTGCAAAAAAATGAAACAGGATCCATACCTCACTCCATATACAAAAACTAATTCAAAATGGATCAAAGACCTAAATATAAAACCCAAAGAAGAAAAAATAGGACCAACGCTACATGCCCTAATACATGGCATTAACAGGCTACAAACCATAACCATCAACACACAAACTCCAGAAGCTAAGCTAGATAACTGGGATCTTCTAATATTCAAACACCTATGCTCTTCAAAAGACTTCACCAAAAGAGGAAAAAGAGAACCCACAGACTGGGAAAAAATTTTTGGACAGTACAAGTCAGACAAAGTTCTATCTCCAAAATCTACAAGAAAATCCAACACCTCTACAATAAAAAGACAAATAATCCTATTAAAAAATGGGCAAAGGAAATGAACACACACTTCACCAAAGAAGACATTCAAGTGGCCAACAGACACATGAGGAAATGCTTGCAATCACTAGCCATTAGAGAAATGCAAATTAAAACCACAATGAGATACCATCTTACCCCGGTATTACTGGCACAAATCAAAAATGCTGGAAATAACAAATGTTGGAGAGGCTGCACAGAGATCAGAACTCTAATGCACTGCTAGTGGGAATGCAAAATGATACAACCATTCTGGAAAATGATACGGCGCTTCCTTAGAAAGCTAGAAATAGAAATACCATACAATCCAGCAATCCCACTGCTAGGAATATATTCTAGAGAAATAGGAGCTATCAGTGGAATAGACATACGCACACCTGTGTTCATAGCAGCACTGTTCATAATAGCAAAAAGATGGAAACAACCTAGATGTCCATCAACAGATGAATGGATAAACAAACTATGGTACATACACATAATGGAATACTACACAACGATAAAGAACAACGATGAATCTGTGAAGCACCTCATAACACAGATGAAACTGGAGGACATTATGCTGAGTGAAATAAGTCAATCACAAAAGGACAAATATTGTATGAGACCACTATTGTTAAAACTCATGAAAAAGTTTACACACAAATAGTAACAATCTTTGTTGGTTACAGGAGATGGGAGGGGTGGGGGGGAATACTAAATAGGCAACAGATAAGTGGTACCTTGGGTGAAGGGTGAGACAGTACATAATACTGGGGAAACTAGCACAACCTGTACAAGGAAATGTCATGAAAGCTCCAGAGACACATCCAAAGTCCCTGAGGGACTGAATTGCTGGGCTGAGGGCTGTGGGGACCATGGTCTCAGGGAACATCTATCTCAATCGGCATAATACAGTTTATAAAGGCAGTGTTCTACATTCTACCTTGATGAGTAGCGTCTGGGGTCTTAAAAGCCTGTGAGCAGCCATCTAAGATACTCCACTGGTTTCACCCCTTTGGGAGCAAGGGAGAATTAAGAGAACAGGATACAAGGAAAAGATCAGTCCAAAGGACTAATGGACCACGTCTACCAAGGCCTCTAACAGACTGAGTCCAGTACAGCTAGATGGTGCCCAGCTACCACCACTGACTGTTCTGACCGGGATCACAACAGAGGGTTCTGGACAGAGCTGGAGAAGGTTGTAGAAAAAAATTCTAACACAAAAAAAAAGACCAGATTTACTGGCCTGAAAGAGTCTGGAGAAACCCCAATAGTATGGCCCCAAGACACCCTTTCAGCTCAGTGGTGAAGTCACTTCCGAGGTTCACCGTTCATGTGGGGATTGGATAGCTCCATAAAACATAATGGGACTAGTGAGGCACAGCAGTCCAGGGACAAGGACTAGAAGGCAGAAGGGGACAGGAAAGCT
>NW_004444053.1:937917-969447 GCF_000243295.1 Trichechus manatus latirostris
AAAAAAAAAAAGAAGAAGGTCAAGAAAGGAGAGTGTTGACATGTCATGGGGTTGTTAACCAATGTCATAAAACAATACGTGTACTGATTGTTTAATGAGAAACTATTTGTTCTGTAAACCTTCACCTACAGTACAATAAAAAATAAAAAAAAATGCCGTTAGAATTTAGATCTGGATTGCATTGTATCTGTAGATCGCTTTGGGTAGAACTGACATTTCCACTATGTTGGGTCTACCTATCCATGAGCAAGGTATGTTTTTCCACTTATGCAGGTCTCTTTTGTTTTCTTGCAGTAGTGTCTTATGTTTTCTTTGTCTAGGTCTTTTAAGGCTCTGTTTAGACTTATTCGTAAGTATTTTATCTTCTTGGGGGCTACTGTAAATAGTATTGATTTGGTGATTTCCTCTTAAAAGTTCTCTTTCTTTGGTGTAGAGGAGTCCAACTGATTTGTGTATGTTTATCTTGTATCCTGATACTTGGCTGAAATCTATTAGTTCCAGTAGTTTTCTTGTGGATTCTTTGTGGTTTTCTTTGTATCAGATCATATCTTCTGCAAATGGAGACACTTTACTTCTTCCTTACCAATTTGGATGTCCTTTATTTCTTTTTCTAGCCTAATTACTCTGCCTAGGACCTCTAGCATAATGTTGAATAAGAGCGGTGATAAAGGGCATCCTTGTCTGGTTCCCATTCTCAAGTGGAATGCTTTCAGACTCTCTCCATTTAGGATGATGTTCGCTGTTGGCTTTGTATAAATGCCCTTAACTATGCTGAGGAATTTCCCTTCTATTCCTATTTTGCTGAGCGTTTTTATCGTGAATGGGTGTTGGACTTTGTCAAATACCTTTTCTGCATCAATTGATAAGATCATGTGGTTCTTGTCTTTTATTTATGTGATGGATTACGCTGATTGTTTTTCTAATGTTGAATCATCCCTGCCCATCTTGCGTAAATCCCACTTAATCACGGTGAATTATTTTTTTGATATGTTGCTGAATACTATTGGCTAGAATTGTGTTGAGGATTTTTGCATCTATGTTCTTGAGGGATATTGGTCTGTAATCTTTTTTTTTTGTGATGTCTTTACCTGGTGTTGTTAGATACCTTTTTCTATAGTGTACCAAAGCAAGTCTGGTACTTCAACTTGATTTAGTGTAGGCCACATGTAATCCATGCTTCAGCGACCCAACCAAATAAATTATTAGATCCTTCCCTAACCTCTTGAGCTGAAACACTGAATGAAGAATCTGTGCTTAGTGGGCCTATCTCAATAAACTCAGACTGATGCATCTTTATGTTCCTTACACCATTATCCCACACCCTTAATAGCCATTCCACACATATTCTCCAGGTTTCTGTTTGTACATATTAGAAAAGTCAAGCAGTTCTTTTGGAGTGTAGCATATCTCCTCCTGGGTCATACTTTGTACTTCACCTTTTGGGGCTTGCTGTGACTTAAGTCTAGTTATAGGTCTAGAAGCCAAAATAGGTGGTGGGGGTGTTTTTTGAGAACATTCAGCATTATCTTGTAGGGCATCTCCCTCAGTCAATGCCCCAGGCAATGACTCAGCTGTCTCCCCAGAGATGACTCAGATTCCACCCCAGATGATATCTCAGACAAAGGCTCTTCAGACACAGCTGGGTTAATCTCATCAGATGGGGGTGGAGGGGCTAAAGATTTTGTTGCCAGGAGGGATTCAAGGGAATTTAGGGACTCATTGTCCCCAGCTTCCTGATTATCTGCCCATATGTCCCCATCTCAAGTTTCAGGATCCCATTTCTTCCCAATCAATACCCTCACTTTAGCGTCAGACACCATTTGAGGTTGGGAATTCAACTGACGTTGTAATTCAGCCACTCTTATGATAAAGCTCTGGGTTTGGTTTTTGGGAATATGGGCTCTGTTACTATTAGAAATAAGGCTTTCTTTCAGGGCACAAAAGGCAATTTTGAGGTCATTTATGTGGCGTTTTAGCTATGACTCTGAAGCTCTAAAGCTCATCTCTTTCTTTTACCACTTTGTCTAGTGAAAGTAGGACCAACCAACTAGCTTCCTCATACTTCTCATTCTGATAAAACTGTAGAAAAGTATCAAGCATGCGATTACCCAGAGACTCACCTCTCATCAGTGCTTGATCTATTGGCGGTGATATTTTGCTTATTTTTATTGCCACCTCATGCCATGGATTAGCAGTGCCCTCTTTACTACTAGATGCTGCGTCATCAACATCTTTAAGACTAACTAGACTTGAAAACCAATTTAGAAAACTCATGCTTACAATTCTGTTTCTCTAGAACCACTCCCAGTACAAAATGTCTTAAGCTAGGTTCTCCAGAGAAGCAAAACCAGTGAAGTGTATACACACACACACACCTATATAAAGAGAGAAAGAGAGATTTATCTCAAGGAAATGGCTTAAACAGTTATAGAGGCTGGCATGTTACAAGTCCAAGGGTCAGGCTGAAGGCCTCTCCCAACTCACATAGCTGCAGGGGCTGATGAACCAAAGATCCACAGGTCAGACAGCAGCCTGCTGGCTCACAGGCCTCAAAGGCTGATGAATCCAAGATCAGCAGATAAGACGGCAGGCTGTGGCTCACGTCCCAAGAACCAAAAGTCAGATGCTGTCGAGACGAATACAGGATCCACAGCAGAGCAAAAGCCACTAAGCTTTGTCATAAAATCCACATATATTGGATGTAGGCCACACCCCTATAGAGACTCCCTTTCAACTGATTGGTTACTCATAGCAGATCTCATCATGGAGGTGATTACATTATATCAGATTTCATCATGGAAGTGATTATATCATTACACAACTGCCAACCTACATCATAACTGCTAAACCACTGAGAAGTCAAGCCAAGGTGACACACAAACTTGATCATCACAAGGGCTCAGAAACTGTTTTAACCAATCAGGCAACTTGCTGAGAGAGCAGATGTGAATCAGGATCTGGGCTGTTGGAGTTTGTGTGTATGTCTGTATACAGTTCAACAGCCACTGTTTGCCCAAACTCGGATGCTGCCTACACCGAAAGTTGGGGTGCTGAAGCCCTGGAGGGTTCTGGGCAGGGGCATGTCTGGGCCAAGGAATTTTCCTAAGACTCTTTCTTTTCCCTTCTGTTTTCCTGAAGCAGTCAGTCACAGAAACCAACCTTTGATGTGTTCCACTTCATCCTCAAATGTCACTGAGCTCCTCCTCTTGGGCGGGCAAGTGCAGTGGGAGGGCGGGTTGTCATCAGACGTGTAGTCTTCAAGCAGCATCAAATCTGTTCCTAAAATGAGGGGCAGATTATGCATCCATCACCAGCAATACAAATCCTCCTCCTCTCTGTCAATCTGTTCCTTTCTTCCTCCTACCCTCTTTCAACACCCCTGGCAACCTGCTCTCCCAGTTATTAAAACCCATAATCTGGTGCAGCTTAACCGCCCTGCTCCATTTGCCCAAGAAACACCCCATCCCATTTCAGGGAGTCTGTAGACAGCCAGTGGGGCTGCTTCACACACATGAAACATACAGCCATGTTCTCCAAAGTAGTGGGCTATGTGCCACAACAAGCACAACACAGAAGTGTTAGATCAGCCAGACTGGGGAGAACGGCTCATAGGAAGACAAAAAAAAACAGTTCCTGTCCAGTTGATTCTGACTCGTGATGACCCCATGGGTGTCAGAGTAGAACTGTGCTCCATAGGGTTTCAATAGCTGATTTTTCAGAAGTAAACACCAGGTCTTTCTTCCAAGGTGCTCTGGGTGGACTCAAACTACCAACTCTGGTTAGCAGCTGAGTTTTAACAGTTTTTGCCACCCAGGGGCTCCCCGATGGGAAGATCGGGTCCTGTTAAAGGGAACTCTGTATTCATAGTGATTCTTCTTCCAGTTTAAATTTCTATCACTGTAGTTGAAATACTTTGTGCTAAATAAACATTTAAAAGTTGAAAATGTAAAATTCTGTGGGGACCAAAAAAAGATGGAAAAATTTACTCTCAAAGAGTGAATAAATAAAGACAGAGAAGTCCTATTAAAGGGAGCTGTGAAGAGCAGGCAGGGGGAAGAAGATGGGAAAAGACAGGGCAGGGAGGGGAAGAAGGGCTGAGACAAGACTCGTTGCTCAACAGTGCACTGGCCAGATATTGGGATGGAACATCGGTGACCAGCCTTAATCTCTGGCTTTCAATCCATCAAGGCCTTAGTGCTCAGGAAATTAGGAAGACTGGGAAGCCTGGAGCTCCTCAAATGTTGTTTCAGAACAACCTGGCAGAGTAGCTACTACCTTGTCTACAGAAAGAGCATTGCTTTGGAAAGCATTAGAATATGGTGGTGAAGTACATGGGTTTGAGAGTCAGACAGACTTAAGATAACTGGCAGATTTCTTAATCTCTCAGTCTTTCCACATCTATAAAATGGGGTTGTGATTCATTCTACCTCACAGAATTGTTGTGAGGGTTATGTAAGTTGAGACATGTCACAATTTAGCACAGTGCTTAGCACACAGCAGCTGTAAAATCAATGAAGTCATTACTAATAAGGACACAGCTAATAAACAGTGGAGCCAAAGTACAAACTGAGGTCAGTGTGACCCCAAAGCCTAGGCTCTTTCTTCTGCCTACAACACTATTCCCTTACTACTATTGCCTGGCTACCTCCTACTTATTCTTCAGGCCAACTCACTTCTTCAGACAGGCCTTTCCTGCTACCCCTGCCCCCACACCCCAAGTGACTCCCTGCCACGTGTTCCCATGGTGCTCCAGAGTCCCCTTTCATAGCTCTCATCACACCTGCGATCTTTTATAGCAACTTTATCAAGCTACAACACTCCCATCCTTTGCCAGCACATCCACACAAATGCCAGCCCAAGTGGGTAACAGATCTGCTGGGCTCCACGGGTCTTCTTCAGCAGTGGGAGCTGTGTATCTGCTCGCTCAAAAGACACACCCGGCCTCTGACCATCGGTCTCTTGCTGAGGCCCCATGGGGGTCCCGATGATACACTTGGCAAGTACAGGATGTATACTCACAGCTCCCCATGAATGGCCAGGGACAGGCTTGGACATCACAAGCCACCCACTTGGAGAGAGGAGTGGCCCTGAGTTTGCAAGATCCTTTAGGGAACAAGCTAAAGGCAGGGTGGTGGGGGATTTGCAATGCAGATGTATTTCTTCAGGGAAGACCAAGTTTCTCACAGGTGGGACAGCAGAGCATTGAACAAGGGTGGCAAAAATATCTGACATTCGTGGAAGGCTTCCACTGTGCCAGGAATTGAGATACGTGCTTTACATTCATTATGCCTTTTGATTCTCATAATAACACTTTGATATGGGGATTATTACCCTCATTTCACAAGTAGGGAAACTAGAAAGTTCTAACTAGGATATTAGAAAAAGACTAAGCGACATGGCTAAGATAACACGGCTCACTAGAAGCCCACAGGAGACTGGAACCTGGCAGGCTGACTCCAGAGCCTGCACTCACCAACAATTACTGTAATTACAGTAGAAACTCAGTCATTTAGCATTTTAACTTTACAAGGGCTTTTATTTAGTTTCAACCTCACAATACCCTGTGAGGCAGAAAAAACAGTAACTGTAATCCCATTTTATAGAGGAGGAAACTGAGGACAGAAAAAGTATATAGAGCAGGTTAGGTTTGCAAAGGTGCCACGACTGCCCGCATGCTCTTCCCACGCACCATGAGACAGTTCCCTCCTCCCAGCTGAGGCCTGTCTCAGGGAAACATAGCAGGTGGGAGGCTTATAATGTGTGAGGGTTACCTGAGTCCTGAGAGCAGCTGAAGCCGGTATCCCCAGTGCTGCTGCTGTGGCCCAGGGGGTGTCCACCTGCCACGAGCACCGTGAGGTGTGGAGACAGGCCCAGGTCTGAAAGGCAAGGTTGGTAGTGAGGGCACATCCACATCTTGATAGGAGCCCAGGGTCTGCTCTCAGCCATCCAGCCATCTGCCTCTCTCACTTCTGTCTCCCCACAAGGTCTCCCCTCCCACCTCCCTGTTCTCCTGTGCAAAACCTGCTCTCAACCCAATAAAGAACAAGAAGCCCTCAGCTGCTCTTTTCCCACTTGCCCCTTGCTCCTGTTCGGGGGTGTTTGCAGTGTCACAGGATTCACTGGGTGCCCCCAGAGGGTGCTCTTACGACAGTGTTGAACATGGGAGAGAAAATCTAAGGTGAGCAGTTGTGAGATCTTCCAGGTAAACATGGAGGATTTAACACCCATGTTTACCGCCTGAAATCCTACTTGAATGACAGAAAATAGATTAAAAAAAAAAAAAAAAAGCGGCTTAAACCTCAAAGTGGGGGTAGAATTTTTGGAAGCAGGAAAGGAGTAGATGGGTGAGTGTAATGAATCTGGTCTCGGGAAGAGAACCGAGGATGGTCGTGGGGGACAGGGGGCTGGAAGCAGGCTAATTATCAGGGCTCCAGATAGCTCAGTTGCTGGAGGCCCCAGGAGTCTCTGCAGGCAGGTAGAGCTTGGTTGGAAGGCTCTAGAGGGAGCAGTCGGACACCTCCAGTGCTCTGTGCTCTTCCTTAGGCTGGGTTGTGGGTGACTGACCCCCAATGCTGGCATGAGAGAAGAGAGTGACCGCGGGGGACTCTGGCCCTGAGGACACCAGGCACAGCTGGGGGCAGGGGAACACAGAAAAAACTGAGGGAAAAATGAGAGTCCATACATTGAACAGTGGAACCCCTGACCTCATTATCCCAGTCAACCTGGGCAAAGACTGGGGAGCTCTTCCCCAGAGAGAACCAAGACCTGAAGAGACTGAGAGCTGGGGGTGCCCAGGGAAATGGCCCAGCCAGACCACCTATGGTCAACAAGTCCCCCTGCCCCACAACCACCCAGGGCCCCCAATGGCTCTGTAGTACCTCATTATTAAAGATGAAGGACAGCCAAGGATCACTAGGCATTTAAGAAAAGGCTCTAATATGAGAGACAGAGGTGGAGGAAAAACAGGAAGAAAAGAAAAATGCATCTCAAGAGGAGACAGTGCAGAGCCTTAAGAAAACTGGAAAAAAAAATTCTAATTGGGTATCCTCAGAAAGTTAAAAAAAATAACGAATCCATGAAAAAGAGCTGGAAGCTATAAGAGAAGGAACATGGAGATAACAAGAGTACAAAAAATCAACACTCCTCAGATCTCACAAGAAAGTGCTACTGCCTAGCAGATTTAAAGACCCACTGTAAAAGACAGCCCTGTATTCTCCCACAATTTACTCATAGAGGGGGGAAGACCCCATTCATTAATTTTATCTGAATTCTTTTCAGGGTACAAGGTGACAGAATACACTTTCTCTTCTTCCCTGGAACTGGGGAAGATGACTGTCACAGTAGGCTTCTCCCACAAGTTCTATTCCTTTAAATTTGGGAATTCCACTTTTGCAAAGAGCCTGCCCCTCTGGTGGAGGCTGGCGTCAAGGGCTGGGAACAGAGAGGATCCCAAAATCTCCCCTGCCCCATGGCCATCCCCTCCACACCCCTCCGGGGTCGTGGCCTCAGAGCATGACTGCCTGGGCAGGAAGCCGGGTTGGGGAATGAAGCCTGTGGGAGGCCGTCTACCACCAGCTGGGATGACTGAAGCCACAGAGGGTTTGGGCACCAGCTCTGAAGCTGTGGTGAAAGCCAGGAACCAGTCCTGGTCTCCACCAACACGAGGAGCATCCGAGCCAGGCCAGTGCGGCTCAACTCAAAGGCCTGGAAACAAGGCAGTCAGGTGGCATCTCTCGCTTCTGTGTTTATCCAGAGTTGACCATCGAGAGTGGGAACAGTTACCCTGAGATTTGTCACATGAACACAAAATAGCTACTGAGCTGGGCTCAATACAACCTCTTTACAAAAAAAAGAAAAAAGGCACAAAGGGACAGGCCCCAGGGATGAGGTTTATGCCTCCCCAGAAGCCTGGCCTTTCAGAAGGCCAAAAGAGCATAAGCAACATTCTGAGGTGAAACAGGCACTCTGAAGTAACCAGAAGGCCTCTGAGTACCACCTGAGGGGACTGGGAAAAGCAAGGCAGGAAAATTCAAAGGTCCCCTCCCTCCAGCCCAACCTCTCAAACAAGGATCTGGAACAAAGCATTTTCCTTTGTGTAAATGTGAGTCAGTGTCTCCTTCCCAGAGGCCGCCTGGAAAGACTCCATGCCCACGTACAGGAGATCTGAGCGTCCACCCCAGGCGAGGCTGCCACAATGCTCAGGCCACCTTCTAGGTCTGGGGTGGAGTGGGGCCTGGACTTTCCAGACCTATCTGGGGTGAAGGGTCTGGACTTGCTGGTGGAAAAGTTGATATAGGAGCTAGTTGCCCCTTCTCCTGAAAGCCTCTTCTTTCCTCTGATTACCTAGAATCGCCTTCAGCTTTGGATTTGTGGTTTGGGATCCCACCTTTTAGCACTAGAAGTCAATGTCCACTCCAAGGTTGACCTGACACTATGAGGTCATTCTGCCTGTCAACCTCCAGGTAGCCCAGAGATCTAGATTCCTAGGTAAGCCCTCCCACTAGGAATCTGCTAATGAGAAGCTATTTTGGTAGCTCCATGGTACCTGGCCCCCCCAGGGAAAACCTGAGCATTAGCACTTCTTCAATTTGGGGCTAACTGAATGAGAAAACCAAAATCCATTGATTATGGCAAAAATCTGCTATGTATAAAATAAACAACATGACAGTGTGTTGATAAGACTCCTGGTATCCCGGACTCAGCTGGGAAGCTCCAGGTATTTGTGGAATTCCACTCTGTCTTTGCTCATAAACATGGTTGAGGAGTTTACAATTCTGTTTACTGATTTCTTTGGTTAAAGCTTCCCAGGTGCCGACACAAATTGAGAGGAGCAAAACAAAGACAGAACCTCCAAGTCATGTCTTGCTGGCTTTAGAATGGATCATGCCATCTTTCTTACCTTGTGCTAGCATTCGGAGTAAGGGTGTTCTCTGAGGATGAGGGAAGGGGCCTGGAAGCAGGCTGGGGAGCAAGGGAAGTAGATTCAGGCTTAGGAACGTGCTGCAGATCAAACTCATGCACACAGAGGGCATTAGACCAGGGCCTGTTCAGCTCTGATTCAGAGGAACTAGGGACATGAGGCCAAGGCCAGGATTCTCCTCAGTGATAAAGCAGGCACAGCACGGGGCATGGACTGGATGGGCACTTTGTTTCCAAGACTTCTCAGGGACTTTCAGGGAGGAGCCAATAAGGATTCTCCAGGTCCCAATCCTGGAAAAGGCCAGCAACTAGGAACTCATTATCCCACAAGACTGCCTTTCCCTACATGAGGAGAAGACTGCCAATGCCCTTGGACTTCCAAAGGAAACCACAGCTGGTGTTCTTCCACCTGTTCTCACAGCCTCTCGAACTCTTCCTAGGATAATCAAAAGTGCCTTATGTGGAAAATCTGGGCCTAGAAAGCAAATGTTTCTTTTTATTCTATCTACCCTCCCCTCCTCCACTTTCTTTCCTCATTTATTGGCTTCCTCATTCTTAACTTCATTGAAATAGAAAACGTCTATTATTCTTTTGCCTAGAAGATGAGTGATTTTATAAAATCTGAACAAATAAGTTCACTGGTGGAAATAAGCCAAACACTGGATGTATTCTTGGCCACTAGTCTTATGGGCTTGTGGAAAATATGGGCTTGCAAGTGGTGGTGGTAGGGGAGGGTGGGCATTTCAGTGGTTAAAATATGTGGATACAGAGAGATCATGTTCTTCTATGGGCAAAAAAAAAGCCCCAGACTTCCTTCCTCTCTTAAGAAGTAACTCTCCATCAATACATAAAATAAATCAGAGATGTTCTCTTTCTTAATTACCATATGGAAAGGATCTTCCATCACTGCCACTGAGCAGTCACGATGATTGTTGTTAGCTGCCATGGCACAGGTACATAGCTCACGGCAACCCCACCCACAATGAAACAAAATGCTGCTCAGTCCTGCACCACCCCCATGATTACTTTCAGATTGGATTGTTTTGATCCAGAAGGTTTTCACTGCCTGATTTTCGGAAGTAGATTGCCAGGCCTTTCTTCCTAGTCCATCTTAGTCTGAGAGCTCAGCTGAAACCTGTTCAGCATCATAGCAACATGCAAGCCTCCACTGACAGACGGGTGGCAGCTGCACAAGAGGTGCACTGAACGGGAATTGCACCCACCTGGGTCTCCCACATGGAGCGTAAGAATTCTACCACTGAATCACCGATGCTCCCGTGTCATAATAATTAGGAGTCATTATTCTTTTCTAGCACCTTGAGAGGGAAGGTGAAAGACCTCTCTAGTTCATGAAGAGAAAAATCAACTAGAGAGGTTTGATGACTTCCCCAAAGTCATTTGGCAGAAGACTAGAACTAAAGCGTGAACTGGCTCTTTCTAAGTATGATGTAATAAGTGCCCTCAAAATATCTCTTTCAATGGCTTGTCAAGGTCTTCCTAAAACTTGGCCCTAAAAATCCAACTACTTCACCATTAAAACAGTAATAACTGCTACAGGCAAGATTCATCAATGTGTGCTCAAAGTAACAGGTGAAAGTTGAAGGTGAAAGAGGATATTTGCATAGTGTCAAAGTATCTTTCCCTCAAATATTTATTAATTACAATCGGAAAACAGTGACTTTATGGTCACCATCTTAACCAATAAATCAAGGTTAACATCACTAGCAGTAACACATGCTGATATCACGTACCCCTTGGTATGATGCACTAGGAAGAGCATGTCACCCCTGTGGCACTCTCACCAAAAATACATCATCTCATTCCAACCCTGAGAAAACGGCAGGCATTCTACAAAATACCTGACCAGTACTCTTGAAAAGTGTTAAGGTCATGGAAGATAAGGAAACACTGAGGGAGTGTCACAGGCTGAACTCTGTAGTACACATCCAACTCTTTCGTAGGCCTAAAGTGATTTCACAGTAAGAATTAAAAATAAATCTAGCTAGTGAATAAAGCAGTTCCTCTGGGTCTCACCAAAGTTGGTGGCATTGTCTCCAGAAACCTGTTAGCACTGAATCAGTTGTCAAATGGAGAAGCCACCTGACACATACAAGGTGGTGACGATTCAATGGGCAGGAGGTGGCTGAGGTGTGGCAGAGACACACTGTTAAACACCAGGGACAAAATGAGGAAACCATGGACCTATGAGGAAAGGCCTAAGGTGGAGTATGATTGGGAATGAAGGAGAGGTCAACTGGTTGAGGAGCTGAGGCATGGGTGGTGAAGGAGGGGTGCTGAAAAAGAGGGAACATGGAAAAGAAAGGATTTGCCAAGAGAATAAGGCAGCCTGGTCTAATACCTGAGGTTCTTTTTTCTCTAGTATAGAAATAACTATACTCTTGAGGTCAGTGGGCCATGGCAAGGTATAGAAAATGAATTCTGAACTGTGATGTCCTCTAATTCTTTTGGGATACACTTTAGGATGCTATGGTGGCCTCCTCCTCAGCAAGGCCTGGGGCTGCCGAACTCTGGAAAGCCAGCTGGGAATCACAGTGGACACTATGCTTTCGGCCTTTAGGCAACATGCTAGAGCAGTTAATGGGATCACAGGCTACACCTGCCTTAACGGTGGGTATCCCTTTCCTGATCAGCTCCCAAGTTACCTGTGATCCTGTTGGAAATGCTGAAGAGCCTGGACGTCCTCTGTCGCTGCACAAATGGTTCCCGATAATATCGGTCCCCAAAGCACATGCCCAGTAGTTCCTTGCGAACTGTCTTGTTCCAGAGTCCATAGATCAGAGGGTGGCAGATGGCGCTAGTGAAGGACAGCCATGTGGCCCAGGTCTCCAGGGTCGGGGAGACATAGTTCTTCCCACAGAGGGCCTCAGAGGTGATGACAACCATGTAGGGACCCCAAGTGACCATGAAGGCTCCAATGACCACCAGGATGGTGATGAGGGCTTTGCACTGGTTGGCCGAGTAGACCACGCCCTGAAAGGCATTCCTCCTGCTGCCTGAGGAGGAGGTGGAGGTGCTAGAGTTTTTTCTCCCATTCCTCTGGGCATCCTCCTCCACGATGACCACAGTGCCACAGTGCACCTTGCGTGCCTTGACCCTGGCCACGCGGAAGATGAAGCCATAGCACACCAGCATAACCAGGAAGGGGAAGAGAGCACACCAGATCTGCCAGAAGGCAGTGTAGCCAGGCTCCCGGTGCCATGCAGCTACACACATCCACTTGAACTCGTCAAACTCCACTGATGACCAACCAAATAAGGGGGGCAAGCAGCCGACGAGGGAGTGAAGCCAGATGTAGACAAGGGCCATCACAGCTCGGTTCCCCGTGATCTTCATGGGATACACCATGGGGTAGAGGACAGCATAGTAGCTACATAAAGGAAGGAGGGAGGAGACAGAGGCGTCAAAAGAGAGAGAGAACACACCAGGGATGGTGCCCACTGTTTTCCTGGGTGGAAGCTCTGTGAATTTCTCTTATCCAACCCAAACATGGGGTGAATGCTTTTAAAAGAAGCACCTTTTCCCAAATCTCCCAGACCATTCACACACATGGTTCTACAGGACTCTTCGTCAGTGAAGAGCTGGATGCCAAGAAGAGCGCAGGGCTCAGGCAGCCCTGCTTCCAACTGCCCACACCAGAGCACATCCACATTGGGGGGTATGGTCAGTCTAAAGGACCATGCATCAGGCCAGGTCAGTTCTGCTGTTGCTGACATTGCTCATTTTTAGACCAGTTTTCAGGGGGATCAATAAGACCTAGAAGAATATCCAAAGACTGGGTTTCATTCAGTCTATGAATATTGACTGAGGGCAGACAGGTGGGCAGGGCCCTGGGCATGCAAAGCCTTGTAGGCCTAGCTAAGAACTGACCCTTTAACTGGAACGGGTGGAAAGCTTTAGCCTTGGGGTTGAAACAAAACCTACCTGCCCCACACAGACATTTTATTCATGGGAAATGCTGTTTAAATGAATAGGCCATTTCCATGAGGGCAATGTGTGAAAGGGACTGAAGGTGGCTGCACCGATGCTGCCTGGTACCAGGCAAGGTGTTATGAAATGATTGTGGACGGGCCCTGGTGGCGAAGTGGCTAAGCGCTCAGCTGCTAACTGAAACATCAATGGTTAGAACCCACCAGCCACTCCATGGGAGAAAGATGTGGCAGTCAGGTTCTGTAAAGATTTACAGCCTTGGAAACTCTATGAGGCAGTTCTACTCTGTCCTGTAGGGTCACTGTGAGTCAGAATCAACTCGATGGCAACGGGTTAATGCCCCTCAAATGTCACCAGAGAAGCTGCCTCCTCTACCAGGACTTCCCTGAGTCACCCTTAGGCACCAGCTGCTCAGAGACAGGGCCACAAGCCTGAACTGCCACACACTGACTGGGTAAACTCTCCCAGAGGTGCCACCTCCTCAGTCTTCATCCTTTGTTAAGGGTCTTCCCAGTCGGGTAGGTCTGGGCTGCTCAGATCTGGAGCTCCACTAAAATTAGGAACAAAAAAACATAAACCATCTACAGCTATCTCAAGGTGAGCATACTAACTTATGCAGTAAACAGTCTCCTAAACATACCAGTGATCTTCACATAGCTAACTACCCCATAGTACCAGCACCTTCATTTATCAAAATACTATGTTTAGAACCAGAGTTATATCCACCACAATATGGTATAAAAATATGCGAAATGTTTTAAATGGATCTGGAGCTGTAGCAGCTTTGTGGCTAATCTAAAGCTGGCCATGTTGCAGACTTACAGTAAAACTCTTCAAAGGTCTAATCATGTCCCCAGCAGGCTCTTTTCCACTTGGACTGGTTTAGGACGTTGAAATTTAAACAGTGACTTTCACTCCAGTCAGATATTCTGTTCTGTTTTGTTTTTAATTTTATTTAAGTTTTTGATGAAAATTTACACAGCAAGATAGGTTCCCATTTGACAATTTCCATACAAATTGCTCAGTGACCTAAGTTGTATTTAACACAATGTGTCAACATTCTCTTTAATTGCATTCTAGCTGTTCCCTTCCCAGTACTCTAGTTTCTCTGTCCCCTTATCATCTCATCTTCCTTTTGAGAAATTGTTAACCTTCAGGTCTCATACTGATTTTTTTTAAGTAGAGCACTGATCTAACAGTAACATCCTCTATTTTGTGTGCCACTCTGCTATTTCACTAAAAGGTGATCCCAGGGGATAGGCTCGGCTCTAGGTTTAAAGAATGTCTCAAGGAGGTGGTCTCAGGGAGTCCTCTGTTCTCCACCATTCCAATTTGTCTGGCTTTTTCTTTTCTTTTAGTAAGAATTTGAGTTCTGCTTCTCATTTTTCTCCCATTCTATCCAGTACCATCTATTGTGGTCCCTGTCAGAACAGTCAGTGGTGGTAGCTACACACCATCTAATTCTTCTGGTCTTAGGGTAGATAAGGTTGTGGCTGGTGTAGACTTGTTTCTTCTCTGAGAGTTTGGTTACCTTCTTACTGTTTGGTTCTTGGCGAGTAGAGACCCGTAGTTGTGTCTTAGATGGCAGCTCACAACCTTTTAAGACCCCAGATACTGCCCACTTCACTAGGATGCAGATCATGATTTTCGTGAACAATGTTACGCCAATTGACTGAGTTGTCCCATGAGACTATGTTCTTAAGCTTTCAAACCCAGAAAACCAATCTTGGGAGGTGTTTGGTTACGTCTGAGGAATGTCCATATTTGTGTCTTCAATGAACATATGTGCCTGCACCCACATATTTGTATTTACACATAGCTATAAAACCCAGAAACCAAACCCGTTGCCACTGAGTCAATTCCAACTCACAGCGACCCTATTGGACAGAGTAGGACTGCCTCATAGGGTTTCCAAAGAGCAGTTGGTGGATTCGAAATGCCCATCTTTTGGTTAGCAGCTGAGTTCTTAACCACTGCACCACCAGGGCTCTACACATACCAATAGATATTTCTAAAAGGAACCCTGGAGGCACAGTGGTTAAAGCACTTGGCTGCTAACCAAAAGGTCAGCAGTTCGAACCCACCAGCCACTCTGTGAGAGAAAGATGTGGCAGTCTGCTTCGTAAACACTTACAGCCTTGGAAACCCTAAGGGGCAGTTCTACTCTGTCCTATAGGGTTGCTATGAGTTGGAATTGGCAGTGGGTTTGGTTTTTTGGTTTTATAGATACTTCTATTTGTTCTCACCTGTACACACTTGTATCTACCCATGTACCAATATGCATATATTCATCCACACATACTCAGACACTCGTTTTTACTTTGGTTGTGCTGTGCTCACTGCATCCACATTCCCATCACCAAAACAACAAGTCTCTATGATCTAAAGGGTAATTTCCCCTCTCCCTTTCTCTCCCTGGTAACCACCAATGAACACTGGTCTCTCTGTATATATCTATTCTTTTCTTCTTATAAAAGAGGGATCATACAATATTTGTCCTGATATGACTGACTTACGTCACTTAGCACTATGCCATCTAGGTCCATCCGTGTTTAATATTGTAACCTGACCCTACGAATGCCAGTAAATTTCCATTAGTCCTTAAACCAGCCCAAGCCAGATTTGGCCCACCCCATGTGTGCAGAAGGGCCAGCTGTGACCATTAGTTGACCTCAGCAGAGGAAGCAGCAACAGGTAGAACAAATCAGAAGGAAAATCATCATCCGGACCCCATTCCGAAGCGAGAGATCCGACAAGAACCACGTCACCTCCTGTTTTCTGGCCACCATAATTCCTGCAACGTCTTCCTTCTAGAATTTTCCCTACTCAGTATGCCTGCACGGCCGCCATCTTGCTGCCCAAATCACATATAAGCTCTGCTTCCCCATTGCTTGGGAATTGGATCTGAGGAACTTCCTCCTGGCTCCTTGTTCTACACACTGCAATAAAGTTACTTTCTCTTTCTCAAAGACCGGTGTCCAGATCATTGGCAAGTCTGAGCATGCTGGACAAGGACCCACCATCCTGAGTTTGGCAACAATATGTTTCATGGACTCATCATTGTTCTTTATGGTTGTGAAGTATTCCATTGTATGTATGTACCACAATTTGCTTATCAATTCATCCACTGATGGGCACTTCGGTTGTTTCCTTTTTATTTATTTTTTCTTTTTTTGCTATTGTGAATAAAGCAGCAATGAATATAGGTGCGCATATGTCTGTTTGTGTCATTATTTTTAGGTCTCTAGGCTATATACCTGGGAGTGGGATTCCTAGATCATAGGGTAGTTCTATTTCTAGTTTTTTGAGAAAGTGTCATACCATTTTCCACAGTGGTTATACCGTTTTACAGTCCCACCAGCAGGATAAGGGTTCTAATCTCCCCACATTCTCCCCAACATTTGTTATGTTTTTGTTTTTTTTAATCAATGTCATTTTAGCCGGGGTGAGATGGTATCTCATTGTAGTTTTGATTTGGATCTCTCTAATGGCTAATGATAGTGAACATCTTTTCATACTTTTACTGGCTGCTTGGATGTCCTTGTTGGTGAAGGTTCTGCTCATATCCTTTGACCATTTTGTGAGTGCACTGTTTGTCTTTTTGTTGTTAAGTTGTTGCAGTTTTCTGTAGATTTTGGAGATTAGACCCTTAATGGATAAGTTTTTTTGAAACATTTTTTCCCAGTCTGTAGGTTGTCTATTGACTCTTTTAATAAAGTCTTTGATGAGCATAAGTTTTTAATTTTTACAAGATCTCATTTATCTATTTTGGCTTTTTCTATTCATGTATTTGTTGTAATGTTTGTTATCCTATTTTTACAAAAGGTTAGGTCCCATAGCTTGCTCCCTATGTTTTCTTCCATGAATTTTATGGTTAAGGTTTAGGTCTTTGATCCATTTTAAGTTAGTTTTTGTGTACGGTGTGAGGTATAGGTCCTGTTTCATTTTTCTGCAGGTGGATATCCAGTTTTGCCAGCACCATTTATTAAAGTGGCTGTTTCTACCCCACTGAATGGGCTTTGACCGCTTGTCGAATATCAGTCGTACACAGATGACAAGGCTTAAGTCTGAGTCCTCAATTCTATTCCACCGGTCTATGTGTCTATCATTGAAATAATACAAGGCTCTTTTGATTACACCAGCTTTATAGTATGTTTTGATATCGGGGAGTGTGAGGCCTCCTGCTTTGTTCTTTTTCTTCAATATTGCTTTGGCTATTCAGGGTTTCTTTCCTTTCCATATGAAGCTGGCCATTAGTTTTACCATTTCAGTAAAGAATGTTGTTGGAATTTGTATCAGGATTGCTTTGTATCTGCAGATCGCTTTAGGTAGAATTGACATATTCACTATATTAAGTCTTCAGATCTATGAGCAGGGGATGTGTTTCCATTTTTGTAGGTCTTTTCTATTCTCTTGTACTAGTGTTTTATAATTTTCATTGAATCAAGTATTTTATATCCCTGGTTCAGTTAATTCCTAACTATTTTATCGATTTGGAAGTTATTATAAATGGTATTTTCTTCTTTTTCATTTTTGTAAGTCTTACATTTAGGATGTTATTGTTGTTGTTAGGTGCTGTCGAATCAGTTCTGACCCATAGTGACCCTTTACACAACAGAACGAAACAATGCCCGGTCCTGTGCCATCCTTATAATTGTTGCTATGTTTGAGCCCACTGTTGCAGCCACTGTGTCAATCCATCTTGTTAAGGGTCTTCCTCTTCTTTACTGATCCTCTACTTTACCAAGCACAATGTCCTTCTCCAGGGACAGATCCCTCCTGATAACATGTTCAAAGTATGTAAGACACCGTCTCACCATCTTTGCTTCTAAGGAACATACTGGCTGTACTTCTTCCAAGAAAAATTTGTTCGTTTTTTTGGCAGTCCATACTCAATATTCTTCGCTACCCCCACAGTTCAAAGGCATCAATTCTTCTTTGGTCTTCCTTATTCATCATCCAGTTTTCGCATGCATATAAGGCGACTGAAAACACTATAGCTTGGGTCAGGCACACCTTAGTCCTCAAGGTGACATCTTCGCTTTTCAACACTTTAAGGAAGTCTTTTACAGCACATTTGCCCAACGCAATGTACTTTTGATTTCTTGACTGCTGCTCCCGTTGGTGTTGATAATGGAGCCAGGTAAAATGAAATCCTTGACAACCTCAATCTTTTCTCTGTGTATCATGATGTTCCTTGTTGGTCCAGTTTATGATAGTATATACAATGTATATACATTTATGATAGTATATACAATTTTTTTTCAATTTTACTGTGCTTTAGGTGAAAGTTTACGTTGCAAATTAGTTTTTGCTTAACAATTTATATGTATATTGTTTTGTGACATTGGATGCAACCCCTGCAATGTGTCAGCAATCTTCCCCTTTCCCTTTATATCCTGGGTTCCCCAAATCCATTTGTCCAGGTTTCCTGTCCCTTCCTGCCTCTTGTCTTGGCTTTTGGGCAGGTGTTGCCCATTTGGTCTCATATACTTGATTTAACTAAGAAACACGTTCCTCATGCATGTTACTGTTTGTTTTATAGACCTGTCTAATCTTTGGCTGAAAGGCATACTTCAGGAGTAAATTCAGTTCTGAGTTAGCAGGGTGTCCAAGGGCCATAGTCTTGTGGGTTCCTCCAGTCTTTGTCAGACCAGTAAGTCTGGTCTTTTTTTTTTTTTTTTCTTTTGTGAATTTGAATTATATTCTACGTTTTTCTCCAGCTCTGTCTGGGACATTGTGTTGTGATCCCTGTCAGAGAGGTTAGTGGTGGTAGCCAGGCACGATCTGTTTCTTTCCGGCTCAGGCTGGTGCAGGCTGTGGTTCATGTCATCCACTGGTCCTTTAGACTAATGTTTTCCTTGTGTCTTTGGTTTTCTTCATTCTCTTTTGCTCCTAACATGATAGGACCAACAGATACACCTTAGATGGCTGCTAGCAAGCTTTTAAGACCCCAGAGGCTACTCACCAAAGTAGGATGTCTAACATTTTCTTTATGTACTATGTTATGCCGACTGACCTCGATGTCCCCTGAGACCACGGTCCCCAGCCCTCAGCCCCAGTATCTCAGTTCCTCAAGGTGTTTGGATGTGTCTAGGATGCTTCTATGACTTTGCCTTGGTCAAGTTGTGCTGACTTCCCCTATACTGTGTTGTCTTTCCCTTAACCAAAGTTAACTTGTCTACTATCTAGTTACTAGTTTACCCTTCCCACCCTTCCCCATCCTCGTAACCATCAAAGATTGTTTTTTTCTGTATGTGTAAACATTTTCTTAGGTTTTTACAATAGCAGTCTCATACAGTATTTGCCCTTTCGTGACTGACTTATTTCACTCAGCATAATGCCCTCCAGATTCATCCATGTTGTGAGATGTTGAGCAGATTCATCACTGTTCTTTATCGTTGCAGAGTACTCCACTGTGTATATGTACAATAATTTGTTTATCCATTCATCTGTTGATGGGCACTTAGGTTGTTTCCACCTTTTTGCTATTGTGAATAATGCTGCAATGAACATGGGTGTGCATATGTCTATTCATGTGAAGGCTCTTATTTTTCTAGAATATATTCCTAGGAGTGGGATTGCTGAATGGTATGGTATTTCTATTTCTAGCTTTTTCAGGAGGATTATATTGTTTTACACAGTGGTTGTACCACTTTACATTCCAACCAGCAGCACATGAGTTCCAATCTCCCCAAACCTCTCCAAAATGTGCTATTTTTTTTTGAGCCAGTAATGTCAGAGTGAGATAGTATCTCACTGTGGTTTTCATTTGCATTTCTCTAATGGCTAATGATTGCAAGCATTTCCTCATGTGTCTGTTAGCAGGCTGAATGTCTTCTTTGGTGAAGTGCCTGTTCATACCCTTTGCCCATTTTAAAATGAATTATTTGTCTTTTTGTTATTGAGGTGTTGAAGTATTCTAAGATTTAGAGATTAGTCCCATCTCAGATATGTCGTAGCCAATAGTTTTTTTCCCAGTCTATAGGTTCTCTTTTTACTCTTTTGGTGGTCTTTTGACGAGCATAAGTGTTTAATTTTTAGGCACTCCCAGTCATCTAGTTTATCTTCTGGTGTTTGTTAATTGTTAGTTATGGACTGTATTCTATTTATGCCATATATTAGGGCTCCTAGCATTGTCCCTATTTGTTCTTCCATGATCTTTATCGTTTTAGGTTTTGTATTTAGGTCATTCATCCATTTTGAATTAGTTTTTGTGTATGGTGTGAGGTATGGGTCTTGTTTCATTCTTTTTCCACAGATGGACAGTCAGTTTTGCCAGCACTATTTGTTAAAAAGACCGTCTTTTACCCCATTTAATGCACTTTGGTCGTTTGTCAAAGATCAGCTAACCACACGGGGATGGATTTACATCTGGGTTCTCAATTCTGTTGGTCTATGTGTCTGTTGTTGTACCAGTACCAGGCTGTTTGAACTACCGTGGCTGTACAGTAGGTTCTGAGATCACGTAGTGTGAGACCTCCTACTTTGTTCTTTTTTTCAGTAATGCTTTGCTTATCAGGAGACTCTTTCCTTTACATATAAAGTTGGTGATTAGTTTTCCCATCTCATTAAAGACTGCTGTTGGTATTCGGATCGGGATTGCACTATATCTGCAGGTCACTTTGGGTAGAATTGTCATATTCACAACGTTGAGTCTTCCTATCCATCAGCATGGTATATTTTTCCATTTATGTAGGTCTCTTTTAGTTTCTTGCAAGGGTTTTGTTTTGTTTTGTATAGGTCTTTAACATACCTGGTTAGATTTATTCCTAAGTATTTTCTCTTTTTAGGGGCTATAATAAATGGTATTGTTTTCCTGGTTTCCTTTCAAAGTTCTCTTTGTTGGTGTATAGGAATCCAAGTGATTTTTGTATGATGACCTTGAATCCTGCTACTCTGACAAATTTTTCTATTAGTTCAGTAGTTTTCTTCTGGAATCTTTGGGGTTCTCTATCTATAGGATCAAATCATCTGGGAATAGGGATAGTTTTACACCTTCCTTTCCCATTTGGATGCCCTTTATTTCTTTTTACTGCCTTTTTGTTATAACTAGGACTTCCAGCACAATGTTAAATAGGAGTGGTGATAAAGGGCATCCGTCTTGTTCCCATTCTCAGGGGGAATGCTTGCAGCTTCTCTCCGTTGAGAATGATGTTGGCTGTTGGTTTTGTATATATGCCCTTTATTATGTTGAGGAATTTCCCTTCTATTCCTATTTTATTGAGAGTTTTTATCAGAAATAGGTGTTGGATTTTATCAAACGCTGCCTTTTTTGTGCTGATTGAAATGAACAAGAGATTTTTTTGTTCTACTTATGCGGTGGATTACATGGACTAATTTTCTACTGTTGAAACCATCCTTGCATAACTGGTATGAATCCCACCTGGTCATGATGTATTATTTTTTTGATATGATGCTGAATTCTATTGGCTAGAATTTTGTTGAGAATTTTTGCATCTATAGTTATGCAAGATATTGGTCTGTAATTTTCTTGTTTTGTGATGTCTTTACTTGGCTTTGGTATCAGGGTTATGCTGGCTTCATAGTATGAATTTGGGAGTATTCCTTCCTTTTCTATGCTCTGAAACAGTTTGAGTAGTACTGGTGTAGCTCTTCTCTGAATGTTTGGTAGAATTCTCCAGTGAAGCCATCTTGGCCAGGGCTTTTTTTTTTGTTGTTGTTGTTGTTGTGAGTTTTTTGTTGTTGTTGTTTTTTAATTACCTCTTAATCTCTTCTCATTATGGGTCTGTTCAGATTTTCTGTCTCAGTTTGCGTTAGTTTAGGTAAGTAGTGTGTTTCAAGAAATTTGTCCATCTCCAGGTTCTGAAATTAACTGGAGTAAAATTATTCATGGTATTGTTATCCTTTTTATTTCCGTTGGGTCTGTTATAATGTCCCCCATTTCATTTCTTATGTGGGTTATGTGCTTTCACTCCTTTTTTTCTTTTGTCAGTTTGGCCAATGGTTCGTTGATTTTGTTGATCATTTCAAAGAACCAATTTTTGGTGTTGTTGATTCTATTATTTTCCTGGTCTCTATTTTATTTATTTCTGCTCTAATTTTTATTATTCCCTTTCTCCTGATGCCTGTGGGCTTCTTTTGCTATTCTCTTTGTATTTGTTCAAGTTGTAGAGATAACATTTTGATTTTGATGTATTTTCCTTTTTTGATGTGTACATTTATTGCTATAAACTGACCTCTGAGGACTGCCTTTGCTGCATCTCAAAGGTTTCATATGATGTGTTTTCATTCTCATTTGATTCTAGGAATCTTTTTTTATTTCCCCTTTGATTTCTTCTATTACCCAGTTGTTTTTAAGCAAGGTGTTATTCAGTTTCCATGTATTTTTTTCCTTGCTCTCCCTGTTGGTTTCTACTTTTATGGCATTGTGAACAGAGAGCATGCTTTGTATTATTTCAATGTCTTGCATTTTACTGACAGTTGCTTTGTGACTTAAAATGTAGTCCATTCTGGAGAATGTTGTATGTGTGTTGGAAATGAATGTTACTTTGCTGCTGTTGGGTGGAGTGTTCTAAATATGTGTATGAGGTCACTTTGGTTGATTGTGGCCTTTATATCTTCTGTATCTTTGCTGAGTTTCTTTCTAGATGTTCCGTCCTTTACCAAGAGTGGTGTGTTGAAGTATCCTACTATTGTTGTGGAACTGTCTGTTTCTCTTTTCAGTGCTGTTAAGAGTATATTGTATGTATTTTGGACCCCTGTCATCGGGTGTGTAGACATATTTGTCTTAAAGTCTATTTTATGTGAGATTAGTATTAGTATTGCCACTCCTACTCTTTTTTGGTTACTTGATATATTTTTTTAACCCTTCAATTTTTAATATATTTATGTCCTTATGTCTAAGGTGTGTCTCTTGTAGACAGCATAGTTATGAATTATGTTTTTTTACCCATTCAGCCGCTCTATATCTCTTTACGGGTACATTCAAACCATTTACATATAGTGTGATTATCAATAGGGATTAGTTTATTGCTGTCATGTTGTTGTGCTTGCTTTGTGGTGCTGATGTTTTCTTTGCTCCTCTTACTTTCCTGTGCTGAACTCCTTTTGTTTGTGGATATTCTTTTCTTATTATAGATTTTGTGTTCATTAAGTCTTCATGTTTTTCTTCTTTTTATTTTGATGAGTAGGTTTGATAACTTTCCTTGAAATTTACCCTTATCTTCCTAAGTTTTCACCAGTCTTTTATTACTTAATATTGCCTTGACTTCCTTTCTATTTCAAAGTTCTATATCAACACCTTTTATTCCCCCTTTTATTATTCTGACGTTGTCATCATTTTCAGACTGACATCTGTGCTTCTGTTTTAAATCTTTTAGCTTTGCTTTATTATTGGCAGTTCTTTACGAAGGTTGGTATCTGGTTGATGCTGTCCTATGTCCTAGACTTTGACTGCTTTCTGATATTGTTGGTTCTCTCACCAAAGGACCTCCTTTAATATTTACTGTAAGGTTGATTTGGTTTATACAAATTCCCTTAATTTCTGTTTATCTGGAAATGTCCTGATTTTGCCATAATATTTGAGAGTTTTGCAAGAAATATTATTCTTGGTTGGCAGTTTTTTTCTGTCAAGGTTTTATATATGTGATTTCATTGCCTTCTTGCCCGCATAGTTTCTTCCGAGTAATTAGAGTTTAATCTTATTGTTTCCGCTTTGTAAGTGACTTTCATTTTTCTCGAGCTGCTCCCAGGATTCCTTCTTTGTCTTTGATTTAGGCAAGTGTGATTATGATTTGTCTTGCTGACTTTCTTTTAGGGTCTATCCTATAGGGACTTTACTGAGCTTCTTGAATAGTCAGCTTTTGTCTTTTATGACATTTAGGAAGTTTTCTGCCAGCAGATATTGAACAATCTCCTCTGTATTTTCTATTTTCTCCCCTTGCTCTGGAACTCTGATCATGTGAAAATTTTTGCTCTTGATTCTGTCCTACATAAGTCATAGGTTTTCTTCATTCTTTTCTCTGGTTTTTCCTCAAAGTAACATCCATGGACTGACTTCAGTCTCACTGATTCTGTCTTCCACTGTTTCACATTTGCTCCTAAAACCTTCTATTGAGTTTTCTATTTCTGAAATTTTGTTGTTTTACCTTTTGGATTTCTAATTGATGCTTTTGTATGGTTTCTAATTGTTTCTTTATTTTGCTGTTTTGTTCTTGTATTATTTTCCTGAATTCTTCTATTGCTTTGTCTTTGTTTTCCTTGATTTTGGCTGTTATCCTTGCTTTTGCCTGTTTTTTCCATGGTTTTGTCTGTTTTCCTTGATCCCTCTCCTAATCTCTTGGAGACTCCTATATATTAGTCTTTTGAATTCCATATCAAGTAATTCCACTGCCTCTTCTTCTACTGGAAGGTTATCTAATTCTTTACTTTGGTCACTTGCTGGAGCCATCTTGTCCTGCTTTTTTATGTTTTGATATTGTCTGCTGTCTTCAAGACATTAAGGTATTATTTTCTTTATTTGTTGAATGTATTTTTTTTGTTTTGTACTGCTTTTTTTTGTTTTGTTTTGTTTTGATATGTCAGGGCAGGTGGGCAGGCCCTAATTTGCTGCTTGCATATCTGTGGGCATGACAGCTCTCACCACCTTGTCCAGGTGGGCAGGGCAGCAGCAGACAGGGCAAGCAAGCTTCACTGTACACTGGCGTGGTGAGGTGGCTGAGGGTGGGCTCGTCAGGTGCTGTTTGCTTCCTGATGTTGGGCCAGCAGTGTGGAAGAGTTCACAGGCCCTTGCCAGATGGGCAGTGGTGTTGGGCAGGGAATGGTACAGGCCTACTTCCTACCATTCAGCAACTGGTCGAGTGGTGGAAGGAGAGGGGTGGTGCAGGCCTAGTGCTGCGGCGGGTCTGAGTGCCAGACATGCCCTAGCTGCAATGACACAGCAGACGCCAACAGGAAGAGGGGGGTGGTGGCATACAGGGCAAGGTGGGAGGTATAAAGAAAAGAAATAGAAAAACAATAAATATCGGCACAGCGGGGGCCAGCAGGTGGGCCTGGTGGACCCTGGGCAATGGCAGGCTGGTGCACCAGTGGCACTCTAGCTATAGTGGCATGGTGGAGGCCTGTGGGAAGTGGAAGAGATTGAGTATGGGGCTAGGTGGGAGAAAGAAAAGTAAAAAATGAAAGAAAAAAATGGCAGCATGGTGGGGCTAGTTAGTGAGAGCGGGGCAGACACAGGGGCCGGAGGGAAGGGAGGGATAGTGGCTTATGTGGCTAGACGGAAGGGAGAAGGAAAAGAAAGAAAAATAAATGGCAGAGCGGTTGGAGCCAGTAGGTGGGCAGAGGCAGGCCTGGGGCAACAGTGGGCCACTTGCTCTCTAGTCACAGCAGTGCCACGGGGGTTGGCAGGAAGCGGGGGAGAGGTGGCATACAGAGCTATGTGAGAGGCAGGAAGAGAAGGAAAAAAGAATAGGAAAAAATGGCATCATGGTGTGGGCCGGTGAGTGGGGGCAGGGCGGGGCAGACTCAAGGACTGGTGGGAAGGGCAGGGAGGTGCCATACTAGGCTATGTGGGAGGGAGAAAGAAAAGAAAGATAAAAATGGCACAGTGGGAGCCAGAGGGTGGGAGTGGGACAGACATAGGCCAACAGTGGACCAGTGCACCAGTGGTTCTCTATCTGAGGTGGTGTGGCGGGGGCTGGGGGAAGAGGGGGAGGTGGTATACAGGGCTAAGTGGGAAGGAGAAAGAAAAGGAAGAATGAGGAAAAAAGCCACATGGTGGGATGGGCAAAAAGATGGGCCCAGGGGGATTGAGGGGGCTCGTATTGTGGACCCCAGTGATGGGCCTACTGGGCTGGAGGGGTTCTTGCTTCCACTCAACAGAAGGGTGAGAGGTAGGAAAGCGTGTTTCTCTGGATACCAGGTGCTCTGTCTCCTGTTGGAAGCTCCGTGAAGTTGCCTTCCAGTACTTCCTGTCGAGGGTTGCTGCTGGCTGTGCTTAATGATTCCAACACTGTGCTGTTTTAGTTGGCATGAGACTTTCACTCCACATCTCTCCTCATTTTGTTTTCCATCAGTTTCTTCTTCCATTTGGTGTTTTATCTTGTTCTTTAACCCTTCATTTGATGCTTAAGAGTTCCAGAACTGATGTTTGTATCTGTTTTACTCAGTTTTACGGGTCTTTGCTGCAAAGGGACCGCATGGTTTGTCTGTCTAGGGTGCCATATTGGCTCCGCCTAGGTATTATTTTCTTAATCTCTTTTTTGGAGTAGTCTTTGTTAGTGAAGAGGAACCAAACTGATTTTTCTGTGTTGATCTTGTACCCTGCAACATTGCTAAACTCTCCTTTTAGTTTCAGCAGTTTTCTTGTGGAATCTTTAGGGTCTTCTGTGTATAGGATAATGCCATCTACAAATAGAGATAGTTTTATTTCTTCCTTTCTGATTTGGTTATCTTTTGTCTTTCCTGCCTTACTGCTCTGGATAGAACTTCCAGTATAGTGTTGAATAACAGTGGTGATAGTGGGCATTCTTGTCTCATTCTCGATCTCTCAGCCTTTCTCCACTGCGTATAATGTTGGCTGTTGGTTTTGAATATATGCCCTTAATTATGTTGAGAAATTTCCTTTCTATTTCTACTTCCCTGAGAGTTTTTATCAGGAAATGTGTTGAATTTTATCAAATGCCTTTTCTGCATCAACTGATTTGATCATGCAATTCTTTTCCTTTGTTTAATTTATATGGTGGATTATATTGACTGGTTTTCTAATGTTGAACCACCCTTTTAATGCTAGTATGAATACCACTTAATCATGGTGTATGAGTTTTTTGATATGTTGCTGAAGTCTGTTGGCTAGATTTGTTGAAAATTTTTGCATCTACGTTCATAACAGATATTTGTCAGTAATTATATTTATTTATTTATTTTTTTGTGATGTCTTTGCCTGGTTTAGGTATCAGGGTTACGCTGGCATCACAGAAGGAGTTTGGTAGTGTTCCTTTCTCTATGTTTTTGAAGCGATTAAGTAGGATTGGTATCAATTCTTCTCTGAAGGTTTAGCAGAATTCTTCAGTGTAGCCATCTGGTCCTGGGCTTTTGTTGTTTTTGTTCCCAGTTTTTTTTAATGACATCTCCAAACTCTTCTTTTTTAATGGATCTGTTTCAACTTTCGACCTCTGTTTGTGTTAGATTGGGTGAGTAGTGTGTTTCTAGGAATTTGTCCATTTCATATCAGTTTTCAAATTTGTTGGAGTACAATTTTTCATAGTAATCAGTTATGACCTTCTTTATCTCTGTTGGATTGTAATGTCACCAATTTTATTTCTTGATTTTGTTATTTGCCTATTCTGGTTATTTTCTTTTCTCATTCTAGCCAGTGGTTTCTCTATTGATCCTATCAAAGAACCAACATCTGGTTTTGTTGATTCTTTCTACTGTTTTTCTATTTTCTATTTCATTTATTTCTGCCCTGATTTTTATGCTTTCCTTTTTTTCTCATAGCTTTTGTTATCTGTTTTCTATTTGTTTAAGTTAATGATTCTGGATTTTTCTACTTTTTTAACATAGGCATTTATTGCTATGAATTTCCCTGAGTACTGCTTTTACTATGTCCCAAAGGTTTTGGCATGTTGTGTTTTCATTTTTGATATTAGAAATTTTCTAAATTTCACGTTTGATTTCTTCTATGACCATAGTTTTTTTTTTGTAGTGTATTATTTAGTTTCCATGTTTTCTTTTTCCTTATTTTTCGTGTTGTTGATTTCTAGCTTCATACCATTACACTCAGAGAAGATGCTTTGTATGAATTCAACCTTTTTAAATTGGTTGTGACTTGTTTTGTGTCCTAGTATATTGTCTCTTCTGGAAAATGATCTGTGTGAGCTAGTGAAGAATGTGTATTGTTCTGATGCTGGGTGGAGTGTTCTGTATATGTCTGTTAGGTCCAACTGGCTTATGGTTTTATTTAAGTTCTCAATGTCTTTAGTGATCTCCTTAGATGTTCTGTCTATAATTCAAAGTGGTGTGTTAAAGTCCCCAACTATTATTGTGGATTTGTCTATTTCTCCTTTCATACTGGTATTTGTTTCCAGTATTTTGGTGCATAGCTGTTAGGTATACACATATTTACAATTGTTATGTCTTCTTGCTGGATTAACCCTTTTATTATTCAGAAATGTCCTTTATTTCTTGCAATAGATTTTGATTTAAAGTCTAAAAACAGACTTTAAATCTATTATCAGAATGGCCACTCCTGCTCCTTTTTTGTTAACTCGTTGCATGGAATATTTTTCTCCATCCTTTTATTTTCAGTCTCTTTGAGTCTTTATGTCTAAGGTGTGTTTCTTGTAAACAGCAAAAGGATGGATCATGTTCTTTATATCCAATCTGCCACTCTCTGCCTTTTGCATGGAGCGTTTACACCATTTGCATTTAAGGTTATTACTGAAAATAAATTATCTACCTCACTCATTTGGCTGTTTTTTGAGTGTCTGCTATCTTGTTTTTTTTTTTTTTTTCTTCTTCTGATTTTTCTGTTTTGGGTTGTATTTGGCTGCTTTCTTGTGACGAGCCTTTTTGCTTCCTTCCTTCTTTTCTTCTCAATGTTTTTCTCTTCAAGATTTCTTAGTAGCTACCACATATATTCCATTATATGACTTACAATTGCAACAATGTACAACAGCTTACAAACTTAACATAATAAATCTATTCCTGATATCCTCCTCCCTCCCCCATTTCTGTTGGTGTATCCCAATTAACATGGATATACAATCCATATTCAGTGAGTTTACTTTGTGCTTATTTCTTTTTCTTTCTTTTAATTGTGCTTTAAGTGAAATTTTACAATTCAAGTTAGTCTCTCATACAAAAATTTATACATGCATTGTTATGTGACAATAGTTGCTCACCCTATACTGTAACATCACACTCTTCCTTTCCACTATAGGTTTCCCGTATCCATTCAACCAGCTCCTGACCCTCTCTGCCTTCTCCTTGCCTCCAGACAGGAGCTACCCATTTAGTCTCACGTATCTACTTGAGCTAAGAAGCACACTCTTCACAAGTATCATTTTATGTCCCATAGTCCAGTCTAATCTTTGTCTGAAGGGTTGGCCTCAGGAATCGTTTTACTTTTCAGCTAACAGACAGTCCAGGGGCCATGTCTTCTGGAGTCCCTCCAGTCTCAGTCAAACATTAAGTCTGGTTTCTTTATTAGCATTTAAGTTCTGCACCCCACTTTTCCCCTGCTCCAAAAGGGACTCTATTTTGTTCCCTGTCAGGGCGGTCGTTGGTGGGAAATGGGCAACATCTAGTTCTTCTGGTCTTAGGCTGATGGAGTCTCTGGTTTATGTGGCCCTTTTATCTCTTAAATGAATATTTTTCTTGTGTCTTTCATGTTATTCATTCTCCTTTGCTCCAGGTGGATTGGGACCAATTGATGCATCTTAGATGGCTGCTTGCTAGCTTTTAAGACCCCAGATGCCACTCACCAAACTGGGATGAAAAACATTTTCTTAATAAACTTTGTTATGCCAACTGACTTAGATGTCCCCTGAAACCAGACCCCCGTTCCTGCTACTCTGTCCCTCAACGTGTTGGGTTGTATTCAGGAAACTTCTTAGCTTTTGGTTTAGTCCAGTTGTGTTGACTTCCCCTGTAGTGTGTGCTGTCCTTCCCTTCACCTACGATAATTCTTGTTTACTATCTAGTTAATGAATACACCTCTCCCTCCCTCCCCACACTTATAACCATCAATGTTTTCTTCTGTGTTTAAACCTTTTCTTGAGTTCTTATAATAGTGGTCTTATACAATATTGGTTCTTTTGCAACTGACTAAATTCACTCAGCAAAATGCCTTCCAGATTCCTCCATGTTATAATATGTTTCACAGAGTCATCGTTGTTCTTTATCATTCCATAGTACTTTAACATAATTTGTTTATCCTTTCATCCGTTGATGGGCACCTAGGTTGTTTCCATCTTTTTGCTATCATGAACGGTGCTGCAGTTAACATGGGTGTACATATATCTATTCGAGTGGGATTGCTAGATTGTATGGTACCTCTATTTCTAGCTTTCTAAGGAAGCGCCAAATCGATTTCCCAAGTGGTTGTACCATTTTACATTCCCACCAACATGTATAAGTGTTCCAGTCTCTCCACAACCTCTCCAACATTTATTATTTTGTGTTTTTTTTTGGATTAATGCTAGCCTTGTTGGGGTGGGATGGTATCTCATTGTAGTTTTGATCACTTTTCTCTAACGGCTAACGATCATGAGCATTTCCTCCTGTTAGCTGCTTGAATGTCTTCTTTGATGAAGTGCCTGCTCACTTCCTTTGCCCATTTTTTAATTGGGTTATCTGTCTTTTTATTTTTGAAGATTTACAGTATCTTATAGATTTTAGAGATTAGACGCTAATCAGATTTGTTGTAGTCAAAAATTTTTTCCCAGTCTGTAGGTTGTCTTTTCACTTTCTTGGTGAAGTCTTTTGAATAGCATAAGTGTTTGGTTTTTATGAGCTCCCACTTACCTAGTTTCTCTTCTGGTGTTTGTGCATTGTTACTTATGGTTTGTATTCTGTTTATGCCATGTGTTAGGGCTCCTAGCATTGTCCCTATTTTGTATTCCATGATCTTTATTGTTTTAGATTTTACATTTAGTTCTTTGATCCATTTTGAGTTAGTTTTTGTGCATGGTGTCAGGTATGGGTCTTGTTTCAGTTTTTTGCAGATGGATATCCAGTTATACCAGAACCATTTGTTAAAGAGACTGACTTTTCCCCAATTAACGGACTTTAGGCCTTTGTCAAATATCAGCTGCACATAGGTGGATGAATTTACATCTTTTTTTGGGTGTTGACAGTTTCCTTGTTCCACTCAATTTTCTGTGCTGAGTCTTGTTTCTTTATGTATTTTCATCTCTTTCATTGTTGTTGATTTTGTATTTGCTGAGTGTTCATGTTTTTCTTGTTTTTCATTTTGATGTGTAGGGTTGTTAGTTTCCTTTGTGGTTACCTAATATTTACCCCTATTTTTCTAAGTTTAAACCACTCTTTTATTTCGTTATATCACCTTGACTTCCTCTCCATTTGGAAGACATATGACTACATATTTTGGTCCCTCTGTTTGGTTTTAATGTTGTCATCTTTTACATATTGACATCTCTCTTTCCCCATTTTCAGCATTTTAGTTTTGATTTATTTTTGTGACTTCCCTATCTGGTTGGATATCTAGTTGTTCTGTCCTGTGTTCTAGTCTTGGGTTGTTATCTGATGTTATTGATTTTCTAACCGGAGGACTCCCTTTAGGATTTCTTGTAATTTTGGTTGGGTCTTTGCAAATTCACTAAACTTCTGTTTATCTGGAAATGCCCACATTTTGCCATCATGTTTAAGAGACAGTTTTGCTAGGTATACAATTCTTGGCTGGCAATTTTTTTCCTTCAAGGCTTTAAATATGTCACCCCATTGCCTTCTTGCCTGCATACTTTCTTCTGAGTAGTCCAAGCTTAATGTTCTCGACTCTCCTTTGTAGATGGCTTTTCATTTATCCCTAGCCACTCTTGAAATTCTCTATTTTTAGTTTTGGCAAGTTTGATTATAATATGTCTTGGTGACTTTCTTTTGGGATCTACCTTATGCGGGGTTCGATGAGCATCTTGGATAGATATCTTCTCATCTTTCATGATATCAGGGAAGTTTTCT
>NW_004444053.1:969547-999360 GCF_000243295.1 Trichechus manatus latirostris
AATCCTTTTATCTGATTTTTCCTCAAATAAGTTGGTGTCAAGTGCTTTATCTTCAATCTCGCTAATTCTGACTTGCATTGCCTCAATTCTGCTCCTATGACTTTCTATTGAGTTGTCTACTTCTGAATTTTATTGTTAACCTTCTGGATTCCTGATTGTTGTCTCTCTATGGATTCTTGAGCCTATTTGTCATTATGCTCTTGAATAACCTTCTTAAGATCCTATATTGCTTTTTCTGTGCTTTTTCCTTGGCTTGGTCTGCATTTTGCCTGATCTCCTGAAGAGCTCCATATATTAATCTTTTGTATTCTACCTCCAGTAATTCCAAGTAATTCTCTTCCTCTAGAAAATTTCTTGATTCTTTATTCTGAGAGCTTGCTGAAGCCATCATGGTCTGTCTCTTTAAATGATTTGATATTGACTGTTGTCTCCGAACCATCAATAAGTTATTACATTTATTTGTTTGCTTACTGTGTCCTAGCTCCTTCTTTTGTTGTGTTTTGATATACCCAAATAGGCTGTTCATGTGAGTTAGTCTGATTATTGGTACCTTTGAAGCTCTAACATCCTGTCACCATGTTACTCAGTATGTAAGCCCAGGAGTCTGTTCACTTTTCTTGTATGGATTCAGCTCAGGTGTCCACGTAGTCGGTCACTAAGTGTGTGGTGCAGGCTCTCACCTACACTCATAGACAGGCAGAGGTGACTGGTGTAGGCACAGGTATCTGGCTGCTGTACAGGGTCACACACTGAGAAAGGCAGGGGGCTAACAGCTGTCCCTGTGTGGGAGGAAAGCATCTCTCTGTCCCCTAAAGTGCGTAGGTGGGTGTGTTTTGCAGCCGGACTATGAGCACCCAGTGCCATTGCCTGTAAGGACTAGGGGTCACCACTTATTCTTGGACCCCTATCATGGGTGGCTAGGTGGTGTGAGTGGAGCCACCGGTCCTCAGGCCCCTGAGGTGGGTGAGGACCCAGCTTAATGGGCAGAGCAGTGTTAAATGTCACGAACCTGCCACTTCACCATATAGCTGATACAGCTGAAGCTAGGCCTCAGGTATATAGCCTTTTGCACTGTAGTAATGAGGGCCTACACGGTTGAAATGGGCCCACGCAGGTCTATGCAGAGGTGAAAGGCTTTCAAAGTCCATGAACCCCTTACGCCTGTGCCTAGACAAAGGAACTGCGCCTACCCTGAGTTCCTGGTTGAGGATAGCTGCCAGATTATTTTTTCCTATTTGTTAATTTGTTCCCTCTCCAAGGCCAGGAGAATGGCTCAGGGCACGTGATGGGTCCTAGTTCCAGCCCAGGGGACTTGGCAGTCGCGGTACTCAGTGCAGAGCGAGGAGGGGGCAGGTAAATGGGAGAGAATTTTTTCCCAAAGGGGTGTTTTATGATCCATGTACAGTTGGTCAGACACAAGTACTTATCTTTTGCCAATTCAGCGCTGCTTTTCACTGGTTCTGGATGCCCGAGTAGACTCTCTGTTTCTGGGTCTCTCATGATGTGGAAAATGCCTCCCGAACGCCACTGCTTGCCTCACCACGCATGTGAGCCAATCCAGCCTGAAGGGCGCCATCTCCCATTTGGTCAGGTCTGGCAACTCCCAGCTGCTTCTGAACTGTCTCTCCCTCCCCCTGACACGCAGTCCAATTCCTCAACTTTGCCTTTGATGTTTAGGGCTCCTAGATTGCCATATATAATCAATTCACTTGTTTTTTTTTGGGGTCTTTGTCATAAGAGGGACCACAGGAAGCATCCGACTACTCCATCATTTTGGCCCTGCCTCTACTTTGTGCTTATTTCTTACAAACTTGATGTTGTATTGTTTTCAGGATTTAATTACTGAGTTTATTCTCTGAAAATATCATCTAGTTGGTCCCTATGATTTCCCATGTTGTTGTGTTTTTTGGAGATCTCCCTCTCTCTCTTATCCTCTCCACCCACCGTGTACAGACGTAAGTATTTATTTCATGTTCTATCCTTTCCATTTGGAGTATTCCCTTAAGTAATACCTGCAAAGCTGATTTGGTAGTGGCAAATTCCCAGAGCTTCTGTTTGTTTGGGAATGTTTTGATTTCCTCTTCATTTCTGAATGACATCTTTGCTGGGTAAAGAATTCTTGGTTGGCAATTGTTTTCGTTCAGTATTTTATGTGTCACTCCACTGTCTTCAGGCCTCTAGAGTTTCTGGGGAGAAATCCACACTGATTCTTGTAAAAGACCTTTGGTATATTATATTGCGTTTTTCTCTTGCTGCTTTCAGAATTCTCTCCTTGTATCTGGTTTGCAAGAATTTTATTAGGCTATGGCGCAGAGTTGATCTTTTCGTGTCTTTTCTGATTGGGGTCGTGTAGCTTCCTGTATTTGTAGCCTTGGTTCTGTGCTCAGGTCTGGGAAATTCTGATTATCTCTAGGAAAATTGTTTCTGTGTCTTTATTGTCATGGTGCTCTGGGATTCTAATAATTCGGTTAGATTTCTTAACTGAATCCCGTATTTCCTTTCAGGTTTGTTTGCTTTTGTTCTTTTCACTTGTTTCTCTTGAGACTTGATAAATTCAGTTATTTTGTCTTCTAGTTCACTTACTTTGTCTTCTGTCTGTTCAACTCTATTGTTGAGTGTTTCTCTTGCTTTTTTCTAATTCAATTGCTTTATTCCTCAGTTCCAGTAATTCTCGTTTTTTGTTTGTTTAGTTTTGTTTCTGATGTTTTCAGTTTTCTTGTCAAGTCTCTCATTTTGTTCCTCCATTCATTTCCTGATCTCCATTAGTTTTTTCTATGTGTTTTTTGCTTTCTCTAAACTATTTAGCATCACAGTCTGAAAACTATCAATTGTTTGCATTAGTTGGGCCTCACAGGAGAATTTCCTCTTCTTCATGTTTTGCTTTTGATTAGTCCTTCCTGTCTTGTGATTTTGTGTGTTTTACTATTTTTTGTTGAACTTGGGCCATTTTGTTATCCTTTTTTTTCTTTTTTTTACTTTAAATTTGGTATTCTGGTTTTTGTGAGAAAATTTTCTGATTGGGCGCCCTGGTGGCCAAGCTCCCATCTGCCAACCAAAAGGCCAGGGCCCACACCAACCAGTCGCTCTGTGGGAAAAAGATACAGCAGCTTGCTTCCACAAAGACAGCCCTGGGAATCCCATGGGGCAGCTCCACTCAGCCCCTCAGGGTTACTGTGAGAATCAACCCAGCAGTAGTGGGCTTGGTAGAACCACTAGAGGGTACTCTTACCCTTAGGTTTTTTTCAGTGCTGATACAGGAGTTCTGGATGCTCAATCTCTGGAATTCAATACGCATGCACGGGAGGGGGGGTTTAGCTGGTCACAGAGGCTGATGTAGGTGGTGGGGCTTGACCTTCCTGTGGCAAAGGTGGGGGACTTTCTATGTCTTTCCCTCATGGGCACCCCGCACAGGCTCTCCCATGGTGTCCCGCTATGGACTCTTTCCCTCTGTGTCACCCCATCAGTCTGAAGTATTCTCCTTGCCCTGCTGCCCTTGCAGTTCCTCCCATTGCTTTTGCCCATCTGTCTCGAGCCTCAGCAAGACTCAACAGCACTCTCTTGCAGCACCATGGTCTTCCTTCACCCCTCCCAATTGCATGGCCCACAAACTCCTACAACTAATTTGTGCCACATTAAAAAAAAACTGGGCTACAGCTTCCTAAGATTAGCTCCTTTTCTGTGTTCCGTCTGGGGTGTTACCCAGCCATCCCAAAATGACTGCAATGAGCAAGCGCTCCCGATATTAGCAGGTAGGTTCTCCCAGCTTCTATGCCATCCCCACTCCTCCCCTCTCCCGCTTCTGGAGTCACCACAACTCGCCACACCTCAGCTTCCATCCGGAGTTCTGAGATCTCAGTCTGTGCTTGTTTTTATTCACTGTTCAGTGGGTTAGTTGCTGGGGGAGTAAGTGGGAGCGCCCACCCATTTTGCCATCTTGCTCTGCCCTAGCTATTCTTTTTATATTCTCTTTTTGCTCTCCCTTCATGAGGGTATAAGAGATTCTCTGACTCATCCAGTTTAACTAATTTCTTTAGCTAGGGTTCTCAACTGGGGATAATTCTGCCCCCTAGGGGACATTTGGCAGTATCTAGAGAAATTTTTTGTTATCACAAATTGGGGGGGTGGTGCTGGCATCTTGTGAGTAGAGACCAGGGATGCTGCTAAACTTCCTACAATATGCACAGACCGACACCCACAACAAAGAATTATCTGGCCCAAATATCAATAGTGCCATTATGGACAAACCCTAAGCTAAGCTAACTGGGTACTGCACTTGATTGGCAGCACTGGCTCTGTGATACTGTGTAATGGTTAAGAGCACCGCTTTGGCCATCTTAGAGCTGAGGGAGTTACTAGCCATGTGACCTTGGAAAGTTCATCTAAGGTCTCAAAACTTCACTTTGCTCATCTACAAAATGTGGGCTCATAGGGTTGCGGTGAGGATTAGCTGAAACACATGTTGATAACCAACAGCATGAATTTATCGTATGCCAGATACATTACAAGCACATGACACGTGTTAGTTAAGATGATGACCACTGCCCTTGCTTTTCTTCACTTCTACTTTCTTAATAATGTTGCCATCTTTTTCCTTCACCCTCATTCTGTTATTCTTCTCTCTCCCTCACTTATCTTTTACTTCTGTCTCTCACATACATGTTGCATCTTAGAGAGCAGAATATGTGCCCTCCAAAATTACTAACATCAAATAAAATTAATTCCCTAAAATTAAGGAAGCAAGGGAAGGAGTATATAAATACCTGGTCAAATGAAGATCATGTATACAAGCATGACCAAATTAGCTGGTCCAGTCAATTTGTGATTTAAGTCACAGAAAACAGCCAATAACCAAAACTAAACTGCATCTGTCATTAAAATATCTTAAGACACCAAATTTTATAGCAGTCTGTATATTTTTAAAGGAGGTTTGCTGGTGCAGTGGTTAAGTACTCAACTGCTAATCGAAAGGTCAGCAGTTCAAACTTACCAGCCGCTCCGTGGAAGAAAGAATGCGGCAGCCTGCTTTCATAAAGACTACAGCATTGAAAACCCTATGGGGTAGTTCTACTCCGTCCTACAGAGTCCCTATGAGTCAGAATTTGACTCAACAGCAATGGGGTTTTTTGTTTTATATATTTTAAAGATCTGTCCAAAGCACTGTGAATCCACCTTATTTTGCTTGTGGGTGGAAATAAACTATTTTCCAAAGATGATGTTGTACTGTGTGCCATAGAGTCGATTCCGACTCATAGTGACGCTACAGGACAGAGTAGAACTGCCATGTAGGGTTTCCTAGGCCAAAATCTTTACAGGAGCTGATTGCCAGGTCTTTTTGCCCATGTTGCCACTGGTAGGTTCGAACTACCAATCTTTTGGTTAGCAGCCAATGCTTAACCATTGCACCACCAAGGCTCTTTTTTCCAAAGATAATCAGGTCTTAATAACTTGGCACTACAGTGAGGCAGGCTTTGTTTCTGGGTGACACTGAGGCACAGCTGTGGGGCCTCGTGGGGCCTGGACTGAAACTCCAGCGGAAGGATTTGGTGCGGAGCTATCCATATGCACTGCCTCCTCTTGTCCAGACATTTTCCCTGAGCTCCTGCTGTGTGAGACGCTGCGCCCTTCAGCACACACTCCATGCATTTTCACCACATTCTGTCTTGCTCCCTCCTCTATGTTCCCAGAGAACCTTATACATCTTGGCATTATATACATATACATATATATATATATATACATATATATATAAAACACATACATATCATCTGGTACTAAAACTACTTGATCACACATCTACCTTCTCTACACTGTGAATTTCCAGGCACACTTTTTCATCTTATTCAGCTTTGTGTTCCCAGCATCAATCACAGTGCCAGGCACACATTAGGTGCTCAATAACTGGTTCCGAAGTGAAAGGGCCCTTTCTACTTCTTACATCCCTGTACAATCCTACTCACTGTTTCGGATTTAGCTCAAATGTCACCTTTTCCCTGGAGCAGGGACCAGTGGGGCTGTCTATGCTATCATCGCTGCTTTGTTTCACTGTCAACACTCACAAGTCAGCCTCCACCACTAAGCTGTAAACTCTTGGTGGCAGGGTGTCTGTCCTGTTCATGCTCATACCCTGCCAACCCAAGGATTTAGCACAAGGCCTTGCATAGAGCAGATATTCAACAAATTTCCCAGCGTGAAGGAATGAGGCACTGAAAGAGGTAAATCCTCCCCAAGCTGATGCATTTTAATGGCATGATTTGAGGATGTGTCATGCTTGATGGTGAACAATCTCACTCTCGCTTATTTAGACCCCAGATCCAAACAAGCAATTCATGACCTCCTAGAGCCACCGCTGCAGACAGCTTGCACTATTTACCAAGTGTCCATCTATAGAGAGCACTGTATGAGGTACTGAAGGACCAGTCTCCACCCCTGCTCCTGGGGCCTTTACCCACACTCCAGGTGCCACAGGGCCCAGGACCCAGCAATCGGTCTTTAAAAATTAAAAGATGTTTTTAACACAACAATGAGATCTCATTCCTCCCCACTGCTAACAAACCTGCAACAATTTTTTTTTTTTTAATCAGTCTTGATAGAATGCTGAGAAAATAGCTGCTGGGGTAAAACTCTGTACAACTTACCAAATGGCAATTCGCCTTTTATGTATCAAGAGTCTTGAAAGTGAGATTACTGTACTGAAAACACAGCAGTTCCACGAACATAAATGTTCCTCAAAGTGCTAGATATAATAGGCCATTTGAAACTACTTAAATATCCAATGATAGGGGACTGTAAAAAAAAAATTATAGTACACCCATAGGATGCGATGCCACATAACCATTAAAAATCATGTTCTCGAAGAATATTTGCAGATGAGACAAAATGCTCATGATCACTTATTAACTGAAAAAAGCAGGTCACAAAACCACATGTGCCATAAAACCCACTGTCATCAAGTCAACTCTGACTCATAGCAACCATACAGAACAGAGTAGAAGTACCCTACAGGGTTTCCAAGGCTGTAATCTTTATGGAAGCAGACTGCCACATCTTTCTCCCATGGAGCACTAGTGGGTTTGAACTGCCGACCTTTCAGTTAGCAGCCAGGCACTTAACCACTGGACCACCAGGGCTCCTTACATATGCCACAAACCTACTTAAGAAACTTTACTGTACATGAACTAAAAAATACTGGAAGCCTCCTTTGCCATGAGGCCAGAAGAAAGGAATGGTACCTGGCTACCAGTACTGAATGTTTTGAACAAGGACCCAATAGATGGATCTTGATCAAAAGGAGGAAAAATGTGGAACAGAACTTCAAATTCTTATTGGAAATCAGACTTACTGGATACATTGAGACTGGAGGAACCCTTGGGTCTATTGCCTGAAAACAACTTTTAAGCCTAGAACTGAAACTATCCATTGAAGTCATCTTTAAACCAAACAACTTAGCTCATTTAATAAAGAATGTTGCCTTGAGCATCACGCTCTTTTAAGGGATTATCTATATGAGATTAAATGGACAACAGAAACTCTAAAACACAGATGAGAACTTTAAGGGGCAGAGTCTAGGTTAATGGTGGTGAAACAACATAGGCAGAGATAGGGAGAATGGTGACACAATGTGAAGTATGTGACCGTTGTCAATGAACTGTACATGTAAAAACTGTTGAATGGGTGTATACTCTGTTGTGTATACTTTCACCAAAAAGAAAAAGTTAATAAAAAAAAAAAAAATACTGAAGACAAATATACTAAAAACAAACAGTGACTGCTACCAATTGGTGGGATTATGAGTATTTCTTGTTTTATCCTTCTTATTTTCTGTACTTATTCTGTTATTGGAAAAAACGGTATTTGGAGAAGATTACTGATTAATTTTGACTGATGGTGTTATTCTACATTCACCACATAGCGGCAGAGCCAAAAGAACACTAGCCATGGGCTGGGTCTTATTGATGAGGACACAGGGAACATTCCCTCTGAAGCCCCCCACTGAGGTGTGGGCTCCAGATGGACCACCCAACTACCCTCATTGGCTGAAAACCTGATAGTCCCAAGGGAGCCTGGGGCTTATGTCACTCAGTGACAAGATGCGTGCTGGTCCACTCTGTGTTGTCCCTGACGCGACTACTATCTGCCTCCCCAGTTTCTGGTAAATCACAGAACTTGGGTCTATCCTCCCTGCCCTCATGAAGTCCAACCCTGCCTGTGATGAATAAAGTGACCATCAACAAGATTCTAATAAACATGATGAATCTAAGGGTTAGAAACTCACTGCCAGAGCCCGCAAGATGCGCACAACTGCCTCTGACAGCATAATGCAGGGTCTGAGAGGACCTGCTAGGTGTAGCAGGCCACCAGCAGTGCCATTCCTGACTGTCTGAGCCAGCTACACTCAGGAGAGGAACAACCAGGCTTTTAAAAGCACACAGTTTCTCCTAGATGCCACTGTCTTTATTCCCTAGGCTGTCTTTATTTCCTAGGCTGTCTTCCTTCCCCCAGCTCTCCCTCCAGTTCTGAGCTAAGCTACCCTTTTTACCTTTTCAATGCCCCTTTCCTGTGGAGGAGTGAGGGTATTTCCTCGCTGGGCTCCACCCGTCAAGCTTGGGCCAAGCCCAGGCAGCACGTTGGGAAAGAAAGAGCAACAGAGTCAGAAGACCTGGACATTTCACCTCTCTCGGCTTCTGTTTCTTCTGTTCATCTGTAAACTGAGAATCAGAGGTTTCTAGAAGTTTTTTTGAGCAATGCAACCTCTGTTTAAAAAATAAAACTATCGGCAATATCACCACCACCAGTTGCCGTGGAGTCCATTCCGACTCATGGCGAGCCCATGTGTGTCAGAGTAGAACAGTCCTCCACAGAATTTTCAATAGCTGAATTTTCAGAAGTAGATCACCAGGCCTTTCTTGTGAGGCACCTTTGGGTGGACTTGAATTGCCAACCTTTTGTGCAACTGTTTGCAACACTCGGGGACTTCATAGATCAGATAAAATCAGAGGTGCTCTGATTGAAGGGATGGAAGAGGCAGAACTCCACTTTCTCATCCTCCCCCACAGCAGAGGCCCCCTGACACTATCCCAAGAATCTAAGACAGTTTGAAGTCACTGGACTAGATGCTTTCTCAGGCTCCACCCTGTGCACAAACTCCTTAACTCTATGATGCTCTAAGTCTGAGGCACACTTACCGGTCGATAGCAATGACCCCGAGGGTGAGCATGCTGGCCGAGCTGATCAGCAGGTAGAGTAGGGCGGAGAAGTTGCACCAGACCACACCAAAGATCCATTCCCTCCGAATGGAGCTTGTCACCACGAAAGGCAGCACCAACACAGACAGCAGGAAGTTAGACAGGGTCAGGCTGAAGACGAACTTGTTGCTGAGGGTGAGGAGGTAGGACTTCTTGTACAAGGTGACCACGATAACTAGGTTGCCCAGGCAGACAAAAATGGTGATGACAATGATGGCGATGAACTCAGTGACAAGGCCGTCCCCTCCACTGCCCTCCACCACAGTGAGGTTGCTCAGCTCCTTCCTGTGGCCGAGGGAGGAGTTGAGGCTCATGGTCAGTGCGCCTCTGCGTGGGGTGGGCAGAGCATGCTGGACAACTGGGAAAACAGGGCAAGACCAGGAGAGAGTCATCAGATCATACCATCTCCACTTTTCTCAAGAGGACCCCGAGGTTGATAAAGGTTTGGTAGTGTGCCCCAGGTCACCCGGCTAGGCCAGCAACACTGAGCCAGTCTTCTGCACCCAGCCTCCATACAGTGGGCTATTTTCTGCAACCAACTCTGTGTGTGACTCACTATGTCCCCATGAACAATCTATTCCTCCTGTCTAAACCACCCTACCCTTTTTCCTGAGGCCAGTAGTTCAAAACCTTTAACGTGCTTAAGAATCACTTGGAGTGCCAGTTCAAAAAGCCTGCTGTTAGTCTCCACCAACAGAGATTCTGATTCGAGAGACTAGAGGTGCAGCCTCGGAATCTGCATTTTAAACAGCCAAGTTGAGAGGAGGCAGATGATTCTGTTACAAGTGGTCCATGAGGCACACTTTGTGGACTACCATTTCTAGACCTGGCTATGCAGTGTGGTCCCCGAACCAGCAGCATCAGCATCACCTGGGAGCTTCTTAGAAGCGCAGAATCTCAGGCCCCACGTCTGGCTTACAGTACTACAATCTGTATTTTAACTCTGTCCCCAGGGGATTCAGGTGCACATGAAAGTCTGACTACCAGATTGTGGCAGGAACTATTCTGAGTTCCCTGAATGGGGTTTAATCAAGTACAATACATACTGAAACATTGTTATTGCTCTTGTCAGACATGGTAAGGGAGGGCAAGGATCAAGCACTCACCATAAATGGGTACGTGGAGGCACAGTTTAAGGACTTGGCCCACAGTTACCATTCTCTACAAGGTGCAATTCCTGCTCCCAGAAAACTGGCTCCAGAGCCTGGCTAAAATTATACTTTGGCTAAAATTCAAGGATGACATATTTTAACATTAAATAATACAGATTTAATGTTTCTCCAAAACTTTTAGTCGATTTTAGTCAGCCAAAAAATCCCACAGATTGCCTGCTCTGGTTTTCCACAAACAGAAGACACTAGAAAGACTGCTTCCCATGAGCTAGTACCCTGGTGCTTAAACTGCCTACACAAGGCAACAAAACCTTCCCCGCACCCTCCTGGTGACCTGGCATCTCCATCCAAACACTTCTGGCCACAGGGAGGCTACAGAGTAAGGCAGCCTTCCCCTTTGCCAGCAGTCCTAAATGCTGTCTGAAAGTCTCCCTTCTAGGCAGCCTGACTGCTACAGCCAATACCAATCCAGGGCTTGCTCGCTCAAGCGGCACCACACAATTCTAATCCCTCTTCCACCTGACAGCCTCCAAACACTTTATAAAGTTACCTGTTTTCCCTTCTCTGGATTAGATCTCTCCAGTTGCCTTCTCTGGATTAGATCTCTCCAGTTCCTGATCGTTCTTCACTATATAGTTTCCAGACCCTTCAATAACTTGGCCTCCCTGCTCTGGATTCATTCAAAGATATCTACGACTCTCTTGATTTGTGGTCCCCAAAACTGAACACATCACTCTAGATGTGGTCTAGTGGGTATCCAACACAAAGGGGCCATTCCCTCCGTAGCCAGGGTAATCTCCTTCCACTGGGCACTCTAAGGTTACACATTCTTCCAGCAGCTCTATCATCCTGCTGGTCTTACATAAGTAAGTAGTCAACTGAAACCTGAACTTTACATATGTATGCATTTATCTGAAGACCCCAGTCCCAATTTTGAACTTAAAGAATTAAGTTTTTAAGCTTAAGTATAAAACATTATTTCTGCTAAATTTTATTTTGTGCAATTTTGGCTCATTATCTCCAGGCTGCTAAAATATTCTGAATTTTGATTCAATCATGCAATATATTGTTTCCTCCAGCTTTGTGCTGTGAACATGTTTTATCAGAATGCCTTCTGTGTCTGCGTCTTTGTAAGGTGATTTCTGATTTTTGTGTTTATTTGGTGAGTTCTGGTTTTTGTTAACTCTTATGTAAGTTATTAATTGGTATCTCAAAATAAACTCTCTACATAAACATATTACTCTGGAGTTAACTGAACAAGTCTCAGTATAGTGTAACATGGTAGTTAAGAAAATGGAATTTGAGTCATTAGACAAATTGGGGGAAAATATTTACAGCTTACATCACAGATAAAGGACTAATCAACCTAATTTATTAAAAAATTCCTTAAAAATCAAGAGAAAAAAGATGAAAAACCAGATAGAAAAATGGGTAAAAGACATAAACATAGAGTTCGCAGGAAAAGATATACCAATGGTACTTAAACATAAGAAAAGATGTTCAATTTCACTCAAAATAAGAGAAATGCACATTAAAACTACAATGAGATACCATTTCTTTCCTTTCAGACCAGCAGAAATCCAAAAGCATGGCAACACTCTTTGCTGGTGAGGCCGTGGGGAACAGGCCCTCTCCTGCACTCCAGATGAGAACGGAAAATGGTGCACCCTGTGGAGGGGCTTGGTAATATCTAACACATATGCATTTACCCCGTGACTCAGAAATTCCATTTCTAGGTTATTTACCCTGAAGATACAAGTTCATAAAATGAAGTAACAGATGCACGAGGGTATTTTACTCATCAACTCCCTAGCTGAAAAAAAAAAAAAAAAAAAAAAAGGAAAGAAGTGAGAAATAAGAATGCATACGCACATACACATACATAAATATATGTGTGTGTATTTATGCTAATTATTTAAAAGCTAACATTAGTTGGGTTTCTGTTATTTGAGTCAAAAGCAACCAAACTCCCTACATTTAGATGTATGCTTGAACATTTTCTGGAATTAAAGTAACACAGGAGTCCTCAGATTGAAAAAGCACATCAAGTTCTGAGAATAAGCCAGAATAAGCTAACATCAAGGCACATCATAATGAAAATCACAAACATCAAAGAGAGAAAATAGTAAAAACAAATTTGCCTATAAAGCAATAACAATTAGATAAACAGCAAACTCTTCAAAAGAAAAATAGAGGGCAGAAAACAGTGTACTAAGAAAAAAAACTGTTGCCCGAAAGTTCTACATCATTCAGGAGAGAGGGCAAAGGTACTTTCGAGGTAAATAAAGCCTGAATGTTTACTAATGACTTGTCACTGAATTATCTAGTCAAGGAAAATTTTCATGAAGAAGGAAACTGAATCCAGAGATAAGGGGTAGATCAACAGAAAAGATGGTAAATATGTGGATAAATCTAAATTAAGAACTGTAAAAAATAAAATTTAAATTTAAAAAGCCAAACATCAACAACAAATATTACAGAAATAGCTAATTTGAAAGATTTAAAACAAGATGAAACTAAAATAATAAGCAAAATGGAAACTCTTAAAGGTGTGATTGGAGTAAAATGTTCTAAGTTAGTACGTACACGTGTCAGGGACTCCCGTTACAGTTATTTCTCTAGCACCTGGACAAGTGCCTAGCACACAGTAGGTACTCAGTAGTTATTTACTGACAAGTGACTAGCTTTCAAAACTTTTGTCAGTATTAAGTCAAAGACAACTGTTATCATTATAAAGGTAACCAATGAAAGAATAAAAATAGGACAAAAAACTTGTAAATCAGAAGATGGAAAAGGGGAATAAAGTACTAGTTGACCTCCTTCCTCTCTCCAGTGGCCTATTAGCTGGCACACTAGTGAACTGTAGGATAAGAGAAGCCAGGATTGGACACAGTCCTTGAGGTCCTCTGGTCCAACCTTCCACAGGAGGCAAAGGAGGAATATGGGCCAAAGATCTGCCCACCCAGAGAAATCCAAAATTCCAGCCTCTGTTAGGAAGCCTGGAGTTGGGAAGGCACAAGTCCCAGCAAATCCCCCAGGGTATACCGTTAAAGAACAAGAAGAGGGGATTTGGAATGCTCCAGCCAGGGGAGGCTTCCTGGCAGGCAAGCAGCTTACGCAGGGTCTGACATGCCAGGGCACTTTGAATGGAAGCAAATTCAAGTGTGACTCACATCACCACTCTCCTGTGCAGTTCTGTTGCCAGACACAAACGTGCTTCAGAACTCCCACACTCACTCACTCCTGACCTGCCAAATAAACCACCTTGTATTCTCCTCTGAGAAACAACTAGACAGTAACATGATGGAAGTCTTAATAGACGCATCAGAAATTACTCTGAGAAAGAGGACGATCTCTCTCTTACAGGTCACCAAGGAAGGTCAACATTTACTCGCCTTTACTGCCACAGCTCAATGTATCACGGTCACTCCTCACTTGGAACTGCCTTCAGTCTTCTTGAACATTCCAGAAGACAGTGAATCACTGCTGGACTACACTACTGCCACAGCCTCAAGTCATTCAAAGTCAAATCTTGTCACTCAAGTGAGTGATCAATAACAGTTCGGGTTAAAAAAACAAAGCAACACCATAGAGTTTTGAGATCTCTATTGTATATTTTGTAAACTGGTTTGCATGGCAATTTACAAGAAATAATTCCAGAAATGCTTTTAGTTGCAAGGGCACTTGCAAGGGCAGGTTCTCTCCAGGTGATTTCCTCAAGGGAAAGCACTTACCAAATGTTAAATATTACTTATTTAGTCATATAAATTTGCTTTTGATCTACCTATACTGTATTTTTTTTCCCTACTCATATTGCTGTCACCCTGCACACATCAGAAAGATCACGTGGCATGGTGGTCAAGTGCACAGACTCTGAAGCCAAGCCACCTGGATTTGAAGTCCAGCTCCTCCAGTTTTTAGCTAGGTAAGCCTAAGTCAATAGTTGACTTCTATTTCCTTGCCCATAAAATGAATATTACCTTCTCACAGCATGCTGTGAAGACTAAATAAGTTTATGAACAGTGTCTGGCACACAGTGAGCCCTCATTGCATGTTAGCATTACCGTTTGAAAAGGTTACCCTAATTTTATTTTGGGAAACCACCCTTCCTTTGTTTTTAGACCATGTAATTTGGATGAGGAGCCCTTGTGGCACAGCAGTTAAGAATTCAGCTGCAAGAGGCAGGGCCAAGATGGCAGAGTAGTTAAACGCTTCCTGTGGTCCCTCTTACAACAATGACCAAAAAAAACAAGTGAATCGATTATATATGACAATCTAGGAGCTCTGAACATCAAAGGCAAAGTTGAGGAATCTGACTGAATGGCAGGGGGAAGCAGAGATGGTTCTGAAACAGCAAGGAGTTTCCAGACCTGACCTGGTGGGAGCTGGTACCCTTCAGGCCGGAACAGCTGGCATGCTCAGGGAGGCAAGCACTGGCACTCAGGAGGCATCTTCCACACTGGGAGAGACCAAGTGGCAGAGAGTCTACTTGGGCCTCCAGAACCAGTGAAACGTGGAACTCAACTGGCAAAAGATAAGCACGTGTCAGACCTACCGCACAGATCAAAAAACACCTCCTTTGGGAAAAACCACTCTCCCATTTACCTGCCCCCTCCCAACTCTCCAGTAGGTCCTGGACGAGCTTCAGCAACTGCCAAGTCCCCTGGGCCAGAAGTAGGACCCATTATGCACCCTGAGCCATTCTCCCAGCCTTGGAAAGGGAACAAATTAACACATAAGGAAAAATAATCTGCCAGCTCCCCTAAGCCGGGAACTCAGGGTAGGCACAACTCCTTTGCCTAGGCACAGGCATAAGGTGTCCATGGACTTTGAATGCTTTTTGCCCCTGCACAGACCTCTGTGGGCCCATTTCAACAGCATAGGCCCTCATTACTACAGTACAACAGGGTATATACCTGAAGCCTAACTTAAACTGTATCAGCTATATGGTGAAGTGGCAGCTTTGTGACATCTAACACTCCTCTGTCCATTAACCTGGGTCCATATCAGGGGCCTGAGGACTGGTGGCTCCACCCACACCACCTAGCCACCTGCAACAGGGGTCCAAGAATAAGTGGTACCTCCCAGTCCTTGTAGCCAACAGCACTGGGTGCACATAGTCTGGCTGTAAAACCCATCCACCTACACGCTCAAGGAAACAGGGACATGCTTTCCTATGAGACACTCAGGGGCAGCCATCAGCCCCCTGCCTTGCTCAGTGTGTGACCACCTACAGCAGCCAGATACCTGTGCCTACATCAATCACCCCTGCCTGTCTACTACTGTAGGTAAGAGCCACCACCACACACTTGGTGACCAACTACCTGGGCACCTGAGCTGAATCCATAAATGAAAAGTAAACAGACTCTGGGGCTCACATACTTACTAACAGATCTAATCACCTGGTGACAAGCCGTTAGATCTTCAAAGGTGCCAATAATCAAACTAGCTCAGACGAGCAGCCTATTTGGGCATATCAAAACACAACAAAACAAGAAGCTAGGACACAGTAAGCAAACATAAAATAAATAAATATAATCACTAATTGATAGCTCGGAGACAACAGTCAATATCAAATCAGATAAAGAGGCAGACCGTCATGGCTTCTGCAAGATCCCAAAAAAAAGAATCAAGAAATTATATGGTTGAAGAGAACTTCTTGGAATTACCGGAGGTAGAATACAAAAGATTAACATACAGAACTCTTCCAAAGATCAGAAAGAAGATCAACCAAAATGCAGAACAAGCCAAGGAACACACAGAAAAAGCAACAGATGAACTTAAGAAGAGTAGAGCACAGCATAATGAAAAATTTACTAGGCCACAAGAATCCAGAGAGACAGGAAACAGAAATCAAGAAGATTAACAATAAAATTTCAGAATTAGACAACAATAGAAAGTCATAGGAGCAGAATTGAGGCAAAGAAAGTCAGAATTACTGAGACTGAAGATAAAGCACTTGACACCAACTTATCTGAGGAAAAATCAGATAAAAGGATTTTAAAAAATGAAGAAAGCCTAAGAATTATGTGGGACTCTATCAAGAGGAATAACCTACGAGTGACTGGAGTACTAGAAAAGCGGGGGATAACAGAAAATACAGAGAGAATTGTTGAAGATTTGCTGGCAGAAAACTTCCCTGATATCATGAAAGATGAGAAGATATCTATCCAAGATGCTCATCGAACCCCACATAAGGTAGATCCCAAAAGAAAGTCACCAAGACATATTATAATCAAACTTGCCAAAACCAAAAATAAAGAGAGAATTTCAAGAGTGGCTAGGGATAAACAAAAAACCATCTACAAAGGAGAGTCAAGAAGATTAAGCTTGGACTACTCAGAAGAAACCACGCAGGCAAGAAGGCAATGGGGTGACATATATAAAGCCTTGAAGGAAAAAAATTGCCAGCCAAGAATTGTATACCCAGCAAAACTGTCTCTTAAACATGATGGCAAAATGTGGGCATTTCCAGATAAACAGAAGTTTAGTGAATTTGCAAAGACCCAACCAAAATTACAAGAAATCCTAAAGGGAGTCCTCCGGTTAGAAAATCAATAACATCAGATAACAACCCAAGACTAGAACACAGGACAAAGCAACTAGATATCCAACCAGATAGAGAAGTCACAAAAATAAATCAAAGCTAAAACTCTGAAAATAGGAAGAGATGTCAGTATGTAAAAGATTACAACATTAAAACCAAATGGAGGGACTAAAATATGTACTAATATATCTTCCAAATGGAGAGGAAGTCAAGGTGATATAATGAAATAAAGAGTGGTTTAAACTTAGAAAAATAGGAGTACATATCAAGGTAACCACAAAGGAAATTAACAATCCTGCACATCAAAATAAAAAACAAGAAAAACATAAAGACTCAGCAAATACAAAATCAACAACAATGAAAGGTATAAAAAGAAAATAAAGAAAAATGACTTAGCTGAGAAAATTAAGTGGAACAAAGAAAATGTCAAAAATACACAAAAAAGACATCAAAATGACAGCACTAAACTCATACCCATCAATAATTATGCTGAATGTAAATGGGCAAAATGCACCAATAGAGAGACAGAAAGTGACAGAATAGATAAAAAATCATGATCCGTCTATACGCTGCCTACAAGAGACACATCTTAGACTTAAAGACACAAACAAACTAAAACTCAAAGGATGGAAAAAAATATATCAAGCAAACAACACCCAGAAAAGAGCAGGAGTGGCAATATTAATCTCTGACAAAATAGACTTTAAAGTCAAATCCACCACAAAGGACAAGGAAGGACACTATATAATGATTAAACGCTCAATATACGAGGAGGGCATAGCAATAATAAATATTTACACACCCAACGACAGGGCTCCAAAATACATAGAACAAACTCTAACAGTTAGAAAAGAGAGACAGATAGCTCCACAATAATAATAGGAGACTTTAACATACCACTTTTGTTGAAGGACAAAACATCCAGAAAAAGGCTCAATAAAGACGCAGAAGAGCTAAATGTCACAATCAACCAACTTGATCTCATGGATATATACCGAACACTCCACCCAACAGCAGCCAAGTATACTTTCTTTTCCAACGCACATGAAACATTCTCCAGAATAGACCACATTTTAGGCCATAAAGCAAGACTTAACAAAATCCAAAGCATCGAAATACTACAAAGCATCTTTTCTGACCATAAAGCCATAAAAGCAGAAATCGATGACAGAAAAAGGAAAAAAATCAGACACATGGAAACTGAACAACACCTTGCTCACAAACTACTGGGTTATAGAAAAAATTAAGGATGGAATAAAGAAATTCATAGAATCAAATGAGAATGAAAACACATCCTACCAGAACCTTTAGGACACAGCAAAAGCAGTGCTCAAAGGTCAGTCTATAGCAATAAATTTACACATCCAAAACGAAGAAAGGGCCAAAATCAAAACATTAACCTTACAACTCAAACAAGTAGAAAGAGAGCAGCAAAAGAAGCCCTCAGACACCAGAAAAAAAGAAATAATAAGAATTATAGCAGAATTAAAAGAAATAGAGAATAGACAAACAATTGAAAGAGTTCACAAGACCAAAAGCTGGTTCTCTGAAAAGATCAACAAAATCGATAAACCGGTGGCCAAACTGACAAAAGGAACACAGAAGAGGAGGCAAATAACCTGAATAAGAAATGAGATGGGCGATATCACAACAGATCAAACTGAAATTAAAAGAATCATAACAGAATACTACGAAAAACTGTACTCTAACAAATTTGAAAACCTAGAGGAAATGAACAAATTTCTAGAAACTCACTACCTACGTAAACTAACACAAAGAGAGCTAGAACAACTAAATAAACCCATAACAAAAGAAGAGATTGAAAAGGTAACTAAAAAACTCCCAACAAAAAACAAGCCCTGGCCCTGATGGTTTCACTGGAAAATTCTACCAAACTTTCAAAAAAGAGTTAACACCACTACTACTAAAGGTATTTCAGAGCACAGAAAAGGATGGAATACTCCCAAACTCATCCTATGAAGCCAGCATAACCCTGATACCAAAAGCAGGTAAAGACACCACATACACAAAAAAAATTACAGACCAATATCCCTCAAGAACAGAGATGCAAAAATCCTCAACACAATTCTAGCCAATAGAATTCAACAACATATCAAAAAAATAACTCACTATGATCAAGTAGTATTTAAACCAGATATGCAGGGATGGTTCAACATTAGAACAACAATCAATGTAATCCATCACATAAATAAAAAAGACAAGAACCACCTGATCTTATCAATTGATGCAGAAAAGGCATTTGATGATGTCCAACACTCATTCATGATAAAAACTCCCAGCAAGATAAGAATAGAAGGGAAATTCCTCAACATAATTAGGGGCATTTATACAAAGCAAACAGCCAACATCATCCTAAATTGAGAGTCTGAAAGCATTCTCCCTGAGAACGGGAACCAGAAAAGGATGCCCTTTACCACCACTCTTATTCAACATTGTGCTGGAGGTCCTAGTCAGAGCAATTAGGCTAGAAAAAGAAATAAATGGCATCCAAACTGGTAAGGAAGAAGTAAAAGTATGTCTATTTGCAGATGATATGATCTTATAGACAGAAAACTGAAAAGAATCCACAAGAAAACTACTAGAAATAACAGAATATTTCAGCAAAGTATCAGGATACAAGATAAACATACAAAAATCAGTTGGATTCCTCTACACCAACAAAGAGAACTTCGAAGAGAAAATCACCAAATCAATGCCATTTACAACAGCCCCCAAGAAGATAAAATACTTACGAATAAATCTAACAAGAAACGTAAAAGACCTATACAATGAAAACCACAAGACACTACTGAAAGAAACTAAAAGAGATCTGCATAAGTGGAAAAACGTACCTTGCTCATGGATAGGAAGACACAACATTGTGAAAATGTAAATTTTACCTAAGGCGATCAACTGATACAATGAAATCAAATCCAAATTCCAACGACATTTTTGAATGAGATGGAGAAACAAATCACCAACTTCATATAGAAAGGGAAGAGGCCCCAGATAAGCATTACTGAAGAAGAAGAACAAAGCAGGAGGCCTTACACTACCTGATTTTAGAACCTACTATATCACCACGGTACTCAAAACAGCCTGGTACTGGTACAACAGATACATAGACCAGTGGAACAGAATTGAGAATCCAGACATAAATTCATCCACCTATGAGCAGCTGATATTGACAAAGGCCCAAAGTCTGTTAATCGGGGAAAAGACAGTCTCTTTAACAAATGGCACTGGCACAACTGAATATCCATCTCTAAAAAACTGAAACAAGACCCATACCTCACACCATGCACAAAAACTAACTCAAAATGGATCAAAGACCTAAATATAATGGAATACAAAATAGGGACAACGCTAGGAGCCCTAATACATGGCGTAAACAGAATACAAACCATAAGTAACAATGCACAAACACCAGAAAAGAAACTAGCTAAGTGGGAGTTCCTAAAAATCAAACACTTATGCTCATCAGAAGACTTCACCAAAAGAGTAAAAAGACAACCTACAGACTGGGGAAAAAAAATTTGGCTATGACAAATCCAATCAGCGTCTAATCTCTAAAACCTACAAGATACTGCAAAACCTCAACAACAAAAAGATAAATAACCCAATTAAAAATGGCCACAGGATATGAACAGGCACTTCACCAAATAAGACAGGCAGCTAACAGATATATAAGGAAATGCTCATGATCATAAGCTGTTAGAGAAATGCAAATCAAAACTACAATGAGATACCATCTCACCCCAACAAGGCTAGCATTAATCCAAAAAACACAAAATAGTAAATGTTGGCGAGGTTGTGGAGAGACTGGAACACTTATACACTGCTGGTGGGAATGTAAAATGGTACAACCACTTTGGAAATCAATTTGGCACTTCCTTAAAAAGCTAGTAATAGCAGTTCCGTACAATCTAGCAATCCCGTTCCTTGGAATACATCCTAGAGAAATAAGCGTCACACTAATAGATATATGCACACCCATGTTCATTGCAGCACTGTTCACAATAGCAAAAAAGATGGGAACAACCTAGGTGCCCATCAACTGATGAACGGATAAACAAATTATGGTATATTCACACAATGGAATACTATGCAACAATAAAAAACAACAATGAATATGTGAAACATCTTATAACATGGAGGAATCTGGAAGGCATTCTGCTGCATGAAATTAGTCAGTCGCAAAAGGAACAAATATTTTATGAGACCACTATCATAAGAACTCAAGAAAAGTTTTAAACACAGAAGAAAACATTCTTTGATAGTTACGAGTGTGGGGAGGGAAGGAGAGGGGTATTCACTAACTAGATACTAGATAAGAATTATCTTAGGTAAAGGGAAGGACAGCACACACTACAGGGAAAGTCCGCACAACTGGACTAAACCAAAAGGTGAGAAGTTTCCTGAATACAACCAAATACTTTGAGGGACAGAATAGCAAGGGGAGGGGTGTGGGGATCATGGTTTCAGGGGACATCTAGGTCAACTGGCATAACAAGGTTTATTAAGAAAATGTTCTGCATCCCACTTTGATGAGTGGCGTCTGGGGTCTTAAAAGCTAGCGAGCGGCCATCTAAGATGCATCAATTGGTCCTAACCACCTGGAGCAAAGGAGAATGAAGAACACCAAAGACACAAGGAAAACATTAGTCCAGGAGACAGAAAAGGCCACATAAAACAGAGACTCCAGCAGCCTGAGATCTGAAGAACTAGATGGTGCCCGGCTACCACGAATGACCGCCCTGACAGGGAACACAACAGAGAGTACCTGATGGAGCAAGAGAAAAGTAGGGTGTGGAACTCAAATTCTATAAAAAGACCAGACTTAATGGTTTGACTGAGACTGGAGGAACCCTGGAATACATGGACCCTGGCCTCTCTGTTAGCCTAAAACTAAAACCATTCCCGAGGCCAACTCTTCAGACACAGATTAGACTGGACTATGGAATATAAAATGATACTGGTGAAGAGCAGCTCCTGTCCAGAGGTGAGATGAGAAGGCAGAGAGGGTCAGGAGCTGGTTGAGTGGACACAGGAAATCTGTGGTGGAAGGAAGGAATGTGCAGTCACAGTACAGGGAGAGCAACAAGGGTCACATAGTGGTAGAGGCAGAAGATATTATTCTCCCCATTTTAGAAAGGCAACATAACCTAACAGTTAAGAACACGAACTCTGGAACTAGAGAGCCGGGTTCCAATTCCGGCTCTACTACTTACTGGCTCTGTGACTTGCGCATGCTACTTTACCTCTCTGGGTGTCAGCTGCCCCATCTGTAAAATGGGGATAACAGGAAGTACTGACCTCACAGAGTTGTTGGGAGGAGCCAGAGTTAATACTTGTATAATTCTTAGAATAGTGCTTGACCCCATGTGTTTCTTAAATAATAAAATGGGGAAACTGAGGCTCAGAAAGTTTAAATTCCTAGGTCAAAAGAACAGCAGGTAGTAGGGCCAAAACTTGGCCTTATGGATGTGAGTCCATCTTCAATCTATCCATTCACCACAGCCGATGAGATTCTACACGGTCTGGCCTCATCTACTTTCCAGACTTCTCTCCCACCAAACCCTTCATGTACTCTGCTCCAGCCAGCTGTGCTATGTCTCCCATCTGAAAAGATGTCACCATCATAATTCCAATTTGCTCTTGCTTATGCCTATCCTCTACTTGGAATACTCTCCCTATTTGTAGAATGAATGAATAAAGACTCAGTCTATTTTATTGACATACTGGTCTAATAACTATATTGAAAGAGAGAAAGGAAAAAAGAAACAAAGGGGGGTGGAAAGGATACTGTAGCTTGATACAACGCAAAAAATACATGAGGGCACGTTCACTTTAACTTCTCTCCTTCCCTACAGGACTTGTAGAGTCATGAAATGAATGAAGCCAGCAATCTTCACAGCCTTTTACCCAGACTGTTAGAGATGAGAAGAACCTTAGAAAATATCCAGCCTCATCTCCTGCTGTAACAGAAGAGGAAATCAGGGCTTGTCTACTATGAATTACTCCCGACTAGTACAGCAGTTTCTTTCAAGGCTGAGCCCGCTGAATAAAACCATTAACTGTGCTGCACCTACTCCAGCAGATGACACTCCCCAGATTCTATGCTAAAACACAACTCAACTTTTTGCTCATCAAACAGCTCTATTTGCATTTTTTGTTGTGACATGTTAGAGGACATAAGGAATACACAGTATCAAACAAAGTTGGATTCGGAGCCATAGCTGAATTTTTTAAAAGGCAACTGGCCCCTTTCCCAGGCCTCCACCCACCTCCTGCTCCTGAGTCAACACAGACAGGGGAGGGTCCACTTCAGAAAACCCACAAACATCCCACTGAACTCAGGATGAAGAGTCTTAAGCACCAAGAGGAAAGTGCTTTAGGAAAAGGGAAGAAGAAGCAGCTGTGGCATTTCCACAGCTATTTAGGGAGGCTTTAGGGCAAGCCCTCACTATAGAAATAAACTTTCAGGTCATGGAAGCTCCAGAGACACATCCAAACTCCCTTGAGGGACCAAACTGCTGGGCGGGGGGCTCTGGGGACCATGGTCTCGGAACATCTAGCTCAACTGGCATAACGCAGTTTATAAAGAAACTGTTCTACATTCTACTTGGTGAATAGTGTCTGGGGTCTCAAAAGCCTGTGAGCAGCTACCTAAAATACTCCACTGGTCTCACCCCTTCGGGAGCAAGGGAGAATGAAGAAAACAAGATACAAGGGAAAGATTCATCCAAAGAACTGATGGACCACAACTACCATGGCCTCCACCAGACTGAGTCCAGTACTACTACATGGTGCCTGGCTACCACCACTGACTGCTCTGACAGGGGTCACAACAGAGGGTCCTGGACAGAGCTGGAGAAAAATGTAGAACAAAATTCTAACTCACAAAAAAAGACCAGACTTACTGGCCTGACAGACACTTGAGAAACCCTGAGAATATGGCCCAAGGATACCCTTTTAGTTCAGTAATGAAGTCAATCCCAAGGTTCACCCTTCAGCCGAAGATTAGACAGTCCCATAAAATAAAACGAGACTCTAATGGGGCACAACAGTCCAGGGGCAAGGACTAGAAGGCAGGAGGGGGCAGGAAAACTGGTCATCAGGAACCCAAGGTGTAGAAGGCAGAGTGTTGACATGTCGTGGGGTTGTTAACCATTGTCATAGAACAATATGTGTACTAACTGTTTAATGAGAAACTATTTGTTCTGAAAACTTTCATTTAAAGTACAATTTTAAAAAAAAGTAAATAACCTTTCAGTTGCACACAAGGCAGGTATCTTTCCTTTGCCAGGCCACAGGATACCCAGCCCAGACCATGCTATTCCTCTGGGTGGGAGAATGGCCAAAATGTAGCTTTTAAGGGCAGGCTCAGGGAAGGCTCCACAGACGCTGGCCCACAGCCATTCTGCCTGGAACTGGGATCCCAGAAAACCCCAAAAGCAAAGCTGGGTCAAAGCAAGTCAGAACTGTCCAAGGCTACTCCAAATCTACCTGACAATGCTGCCAGAAGTGGTGATTCAACATGCAACCGGACCAACGATCTGGTTAGGAGACCTTACTCAGGCAGCAAGAAGCAAACACGACTTCTCAGGGCCTTAAACTCGTATACCTAACTGGCAACTCAACATCTCCACTTCAGCGTCACAGGCATCACAAGCTTAGCATATCCAAAACTAGACTTCAAATTTCCTGCCTCTCAAACCTGAGATGGCTCTTCCTCCTTTCATGTTATGGTACCTCCATCCTTCCAGTTGCTCAGACCCCAAACTTTAGAGTCACTCCTGACTCCTCATTTTCTCTCACATCTCATATGTGGTCCATTAGCAATTCTGTTGGCTCTACTTTTGAAGCGCACATAGAATTCAACTATGTCTTACTATCTGCTACTACCACTCTGGTCCAGGCTACATTATGTCTTCTCTGGATTATTGAAATAGCTTCCACCCTAGTCTACCTGCTTCTGCCCTTGCCCCCACTTTCAACAAAGCAACCAGAATGAGTCTGTTAAAAAAAGAGTTCAGAACAAGCCATTTCTCCACTCAGACTCTCAAAGGGATTCCAATCTCACTCAGAATAAGTTCCTACCTTGACCTGCATCTCCCAACATGATGTGGCTCTTCATTACTGCTCCAACCTTATAATAAAAATTACTTTGTATTCCTTCCACTCCAAACGCACTGGCCTCCTCACTGTTTTCCAAGGACATCCATCAGGCATCTTCTACCTTAAGGAACTTCTGTTCCCTATGCCGATAATGTCATCACCTCAGACACCTTTGCCAGTCTCTCTCTTACTTCCTCTAGGCCCTCACTTCTTTAGGTCCTGTAAGTTGCCTCTTCAACAAAGACTTTGGAGTCCATTCACACAACCTAACATTTCACACTCCCTTCCACTACTTCACTGCCCCATTCCCTTCTTTAGTTTTCGCTTTAGGATTCATGTACACACAGATATACACACACATACACGCACTACAGTGCCATAGATCGCTTTCGTGTGGCCTTTCTAGCCATGGTCTTGTAACTCCCACCCAAATGATGGGGCAGGACTGTGCACATATGGTAATTGTGGCCCACCAAAGGGATTGGTAAATTTTGCCATCTCGTTGGGCTTGAAATAAGCCACCCCAGAGGCAGGTAAGGGAACAATCCCACCACCACCAAGGAAGAAGAGCCAGTGCATCCTTCGGACCTGGGATCCCTGCACTGAGAAGCTTCTGGAAGCAGGAGACGGAGAGAGGGAGCTATAACCCTGAAGACACTGAGAAGTGGTGGCAGGAGAGACCTGGCAGCAGAGACCTAGCAGCAGGAGACAGTGCAGTGGGCTTCCCAGCTCTTGGAGAGAGAAAGCTGAGTGCTTTTGGGCACAGGCGGAGAGCTAGAGAGAGGCATGCCTGCGAGCATGGCTGGGAATAGGCTGTCCTGATAGAAGAACTGTATCCTTGAGTGTTCCTAAGCATGAATTGTCACCTGTAACTTGCCTAATAAACCCCATAATCATGAGTATTGTCTGTGAGTTCTGTGTGGCCATTGCAATGAATTACTGAACCCAGCAGATGGGAGGGGCAGTTACTATCAGAACTGGTAAAGATGGTGTAGAGAGGAGGCATGTCTGACACTCGCCTCATAAGAATCAGCCTTGGGCTATTGCTCTTGATTCTCCTTCCTCCCTGTGAAGTTAGAGGTCAGGCACAGCCCCCGTGCCATTTTTAACACACACATACACACACACGCATGCACACACATACATACATACATACTCACGATCCATCTGTCAGTTTGTTGTACTGTGGTGGCTTGCACATTACTATAATTCTGGAAGCTATGCCACTAGTATTTCAAATACCAGCAAGGTCACCCACAATGGACAGATTTCAGTGAAGTTTCCATACTAAGACAGACTGGGAAGAAAGGCCTGGTGATCTATTTTAAAAAATTAGCCAATGAAAACCTTATAGATCACAACACAGAGGGTCAACAAGAGCATAACAGCCACACCATAGACTCAAACATGCTAGTGATCGTGAAGACACAAGACCAGCAATGTTTCAATCTATTATACGTGGGATCACAATGAGTCAGTCATCTCCGCGGCAGCTACAGCAACACACACACACACACATACATATATACGCACACACACACACATAAACACACAAATACATATACACACACATACACGGTACTTATTTATCTTGTTAATGACCTTCTCCCCTGCAACACTGTATGCTCCATGAGGGCAAGAAATTTGGGGTCTGTAGATTTTTTGGTCAGCACCTAGGAAAGTACCTGGCACACAGTAGGTGTCCAATAAATATGCGATAAATAAATGAATATATGAATGAACAAAGAGACATTAGACACGTCGGCACACTTCTCTCTACACGCCTAAGTGGATATTAATGAGTAAAGACCTGCATAACAATTTCTAAGGTAGTGTTACTGTTAACTTACTTTTTCCCCTTTATTTTTACTTCCTCTATAAGCTATCCTACCACACATTCTCTAAGTTAGGCATTCTCAAACTGTGGGTGGCAGTTATTGTGTGGGGCCTTCCCAGCCAAATGCCCCCCAAGCTCTGTCTGTAGACCAAACAAATAATGCTTGCACATATACAAACTATTACGCTTCAAATGTCTATAGATGTTACTGTGGTCAATAAAAGTCAAATTCATTTTTTTACATTGTTACTGATTCACAGCAGCTTTTTGACATGAAGCATTTTCTTCAACTGAACTGATACTAAAAAGGCAGGTAGAATCCACAATCCACTCAGCCTGGGAAAGCTTGGAGGTGACCACCATAAATCATTCCGCTCTCCTAGTCCATTCATCTCCCCATTGCCACTCTGTGAAGAACATCTAGCTCATAGCTCACCAAAAAGGGAAAACTTTGAGGAACTCTTCCAGAATATTCCACCCACACAATGACCCTTACCACTTTTTTTTTCCCCCATACAAAAATCTATACATACATTGTTATGTGTCTCTAACTGCTCTCCCCATACTCTGACAACATACTCCTCCTTTCCACCGATTCCCCATATCCATTCAACCACCTCCTAACCCCCTCTGCCTTCCCATCTCACCTCCGGACAGAAGCTGCCCATTTAGTCTCTTGTATCTACTTGAGCTAAGAGGCGCACTCCTCATGGCTGTACCATTTTACATTCCAACAGTGTGTAAGTGTTCCAGTCTCTCCACAACCTCTCCAGCATTTATTATTTTGTTTTTTGGATTGCTAGCACTGTTTGGGTGAGATGATATCTCACTGTAGTTTTCATCTGCATTTCTCTAATGGCTAATGATCGTGAGCATTTCTTCATGTGTCTGTTAGCCACCTGAATATCTTTTGGAGAAGTGCCTGTTCATATCCTTTGCCCATTTTTTAATTGGGTTATTTGTCTTTTTGTTGTTGCGGTTTTGCTGCATCTTGTACATTTTAGAGATTAGACGCTGATCAGATTTGTCGTAGCCAAAAATTTTTTCCCAGTCTGTAGGTTCTTTTTACTCTTTGGGCGAAGACTTTTAATGAGCATAAGTGTTTGACTTCTAGGAGCTTCCAGTTATCTAGTCTCTCTTCTGGTTCTTGTGCATTGTTACTTAGACTTTGTATTGTGTTTACGCCATGTATTAGGGCTCCTAGCATTGTTCCTATTTTATCTTCCATGATATTTATCATGTTCGATTTTATATTTAAGTATCTGATCCATGTTGAGTTAGTTTTTGTGCATGGTGCGAGGTATGGGTCTTATTTCAGTTTTTTGCAGATGGCTATCCAGTTATGCCAGCACCATTCGTTAAAGAGACAGACTTTCCCCAACTAACGGACTTTGGGAATTTGTCAAATATAAGCTGCTCATAGGTGGATGAATTTATGTCTGGATTCTCAATTCTGTTCCATCGGTCTATGTATCTGTTGTTCTACCAGTACCAGGCTGTTTTGACTACCATGGCGGTATAATAGGTTCTCAAATCAGGTAGTGTGAGGCCTCCCACTTTTTTCTTCTTCTTGAGTAATACTTTACTTATTCAGGGCCTCTTCCCTTTCCATATGAAGTTGGTGATTTGTTTCTCCATCTCATTACAAAATGCCAGTGGAATTGGATCAGGATTGCCCCGTATCTGTAGATCACTTTGGGTAGAATAGACATTTTTCACAATGTTGAGTCTACCTATCAAAGAGCAAGGCGTTTTTCCACTTAAACAAGTTTCTTTTGGTTTCCTGCAGTAGTAACTTGTAGTTTTCATTGTATAGATCTTTTATGTCTCTGGTTAGATTTATTCCTAAGTATTTTATCTTCTTGGGGGCTACTGTAAATGATATTGATTGGGTGATTTCCTCTTCGAGGTTCTCTTTGTCGGTGTAAAGCAATCCAACTGATTTTTGTATGTTTATCTTGTATATGCAAACTTTGCTGAAATCTTCTATTAGTTCCAGTAGTTTTCTTGTGGATTGTTTGGGGTTTTCTGTGTATAAGATCATATCATCTGCAAACAGAGATACTGTGACTTCTTCCCTACCTATCTGGATGTCCTTTATTTCTTTTTCTAGCCCAACTGCTCTGGCTAAGACCTCCAGCACAATGTTGAATAAGAGTGGTGATAAAGGGCATCCTTGTCTGGTTCCCATTCTCAAAGGGAATGCTTTCGAAGACTCCATTTAGGATGAATGTTGGCTGTTGGCTTTGTATAAATGCCCTTAATTATACTGAGGAATTTCCCTTCTATTCCTATTTTGTTGAGAGTTTTTATCACGAATAGGTGTTGGACTTTGTCAAATGCCTTTTCTGCATCGATTGATAAGAGCATGTGGTTCTTGTCTTGTCTTTTATTTATGTGATGGAGTACACTGATTGTTTTTCTAATGTTGAACCATCCCTGCATACTTAGTATAAATCCACTTGCTCATAATGAATTATTTTTTTGATATGTTGCTGTATTCTATTTGCTAGAATTTTGTTGAGTTTTGTGTCAATGTTCATGAGGGATACTGGTCTGTAATTTTTTTTCTGTGTGTGTGTCTTTACTCAGTTTTGGTATCAGAGTTATGCTGGCTTCATAGAATGAGTTTAGGAGTATTCCATCCTTTTCTTTGCTCTGAAATACCTTTAGTAGTAGTGGTGTTAACTCTTCTGTGAAAGTTTGGTAGAATTCTCCAGTGAAGCCATCCGGGCCAGGGCTTTTTTTTTGTTGAGTTTTTTAATTACTTTTTCAATCTCTTCTTTTGTTATGGGTTTATTTGGTTGTTCTACCTCTGTTAGTGTTAGTTTAGGTAGGCAGTGAGTTTCTAGAAATTTGTTCATTTCCTCTAGGTTTTCAAATTTGTTAGAGTACAATTTTTCATAGTATTCTGTTATGATTCTTTTAATTTCAGTTGGGTCTGTTGTGATATC
>NW_004444053.1:999460-1040122 GCF_000243295.1 Trichechus manatus latirostris
CCAATGGTTTATCAATTTTGTTGATCTTTTCAAAGAACCAGCTTTTGGTCTTGTGAACTCTTTCAATTGTTTGTCTATTCTCTATTTCATTTAATTCTGCTCTAGTTCTTATTATTTCCTCTCTTCTGGCGCCTGAGGGCTTCTTTTGCTGCTCTCTTTCTACTTCTTCCACTTGTAGGGTTGATATTATGATTATGGCCCTTTCTTCATTTTGGATGTGTAAATTTATTGCTATAGACTGACTTCTGAGCACTGCTTTTGCTGTCTCCCAAAGGTTCTGGTAGCACGTGTTTTCATTCCATTTGATTCTATGAATTTCTTTATTCCATCCTTAATTTCTTCTTTAACCCAGTAGTTTTTGAGCAAGGTGTTGTTCAGTTTCCATGGGTTTGATTTTTTTTCCTTGCTTTTTCTGTTGTTGATTTCTACTTTTATGGCTTTACTGTCAGAAAAGATGCTTTGTAACATTTTGATGCTTTGGAGTTTGTTAAGGCTTGCTTTATGGCCTAATATGTGGTCTCTTCTAGAATGTTCCACGTGCGTTGGAAAAGAAAGTATACTTGACTGCTGTTGGGTGGAGTGTTCGGTATATATCTACAAGATCAAGTTGGTTTATTGTAGTATTTAGATCTTCTGTGTCTTTATTGAGCTTCTTTCTAAATGTTCTGTCCTTTACTAAAAGTGGTGTGTTTAAGTCTCCTACTACTATTGTGGAGCTGTTTGTCTCTCTTTTCAGTGCTGTTGAAGAGTTTATGCATTTTGGAGCCCTGTCATTGGGTGCGTAAATATTTATTATACTTATGTTCTCCTGGTATATTGACCCTTTAATCATTATATAGTGTCCTTCCTTATCCTTTGTGGTGGACCTGACTTTAAAGTCTATTTTGTCAGAGATTAATATTGCCACTCCTGTTTTTTTGAGTGTTGTTTGATGTATTTTTCTCCACCCTTTGAGTTTTAGTCTGTGTCTCTAAGTCTAAGGTGTGTCTCTTATAGGCATCATATACAGACCGTGTTTTTTTATCCAATCTACCACTCTGTCTCTTTATTGGTACATTTAGCTCAATTTACATTCAGCGTAATTATTGACAGGCATGAGTTTAGTGCTATCATTTTGATGTCTTTTTTTGTGTGTTGTTCACTGTTTCTTTGTTCCAGTTAACTTTCTGTGCTGAGTAGTTTTTTCTTTATGTACTTTCTCTTCATCGTTGTTGATTTTGTGTTTGCTGAGTCTTTATATTTTTCTAGTTTTTTATTTTGAGTTGTAAGATTGTTAGTTTCCTTTGTGGTTACCTTAATATTTACCCCTATTTTTCTAAGTTTATACCAGTCTTTTATTTCTTTATATCACCTTGAATTCCTCTCCATATGAAAAATCTATGTCTACATTTTTTAAGTCCCTCTATTTTGTTTTAATGTTGTCATCTTTTACATATTGACATCTGTTTCCCTATTTTCAGTGTTTCAGCTTTGATTTACTTTTGTGACTTCCTATCTGGGTTGATACCTGGTTGCTCTGTCCTGTGTTCTAGTCTTGGCTTGTTATCTGATGTTACTGATTTTCTAACCGGAGGAATCCCTTTAGTATTTCTTGTAATTTTGGTTTGGTCTTTGCAAATTCCCTAAACTTCTGTTAATCTGGAAATGCCCTAATTTCGCCATCATATTTGAGAGATAGTTTTGCTGGATGTATAATTCTTGGCTGGCAGTTTTTTCCTTCAAGGCTTTATATATGTCACCCCATTGCCTTCTTGCCTGCATGGTTTCTGCTGAGCAGTCCGAGCTTATTCTGATTGACTTTTCTTTGTAGAAGACTTTTCCTTTATCCCTAGCTGCTCTTAAAATTCTCTCTTTATCTTTGATTTTTGCAAGTTTGATTATAATATGTCTTGGTGACTTTCTTTTGAGATCTAACTTATGTGGTGTTTGATGAGCATCTTGGATAGGTATCTTCTCATCTTTCAAGATATCAGGGAAGTTTTCTGCTAACAAATCTTCAACTACTCTCTTTGTATTTTCTGTTATCCCCCCCTTTTCTGGTACTCCAGTCACTCGTAGGTTATTCCTCTTGATAGAGTCCCACATAATTCTTAGGGTTTCTTCATTTTTTAATCCTTTCATCTGATTTTTCCTCAAATAAGTTGGTGTCAAGTGCTTTATCTTCAATCTCACTAATTCTGACTTTTCATTGCCTCAGTTCTACTCCTATGACTTTCTGTTGAGTTGTCTAATTCTGAAATTTTATTGTTAATCTTCTGGATTTCTGATTGCTGTCTATGGATTCTTGCAGCCTGTTAAACTTGTCATTATGCTCTTCTCTAATCTTTTAATTTCCTCTATTGCATGTTCTGTGTTGTGCTTAATTTCATTCCTAATTTCCTGAAGAGTTCTGTATATTAATCTTTTGTATTCTGCCTCCGGTAATTCCAGAAATTTTCCTCCTCTGGAAAATTTCTACATTCTTTATTTTGGGAGCTTGCTGAAGCCATCATGGATTGCCTCTTTATGTAATTTGATATTGACGGTTGTCTCCGAGCCATCAATAATTTATTATATTTATTTATTTTATGTTTACTTACCGTGTCCTAGCTTCTTGTTTTGTTTTGATATGCCCAAATAGGCTGTTCGTATGAGCTAGTTTGATTATCAGCACCTGTAAAGCTCTAATGTCCTGTCACCAGGTGGTTAGGTCTGTTACTAGGTATGTGAGCTCAGGAGTCTGCCCACTCTTCCTGTATAGATTCAGCTCAGGTGCCCAGGTAGATAGCCACCAAGTGTCTGGTGTAGGCTCTCACTTACAGTCCTAGACAAGCACGGGTGATTGGTGTAGGCACAGGCATCTGGCTGCAGCAGGGGGACACACTCTGAGGAAGGCAGAGGGCTGATGGCCACCCCCGAGTGTCCAGGAGGAAGGCGTGTCCCTGTTCCCTAGAGCATGTAGTTGGGTATGTTTTGTAGCTGGACTATGAGGACTTAATGCTGTTGGCTGTAAGGACTGGTGGGCACCTCTTATTCATGGGCCCCTATTGCAGGTGGCTAGGTGGTGTGGGTTGAGCCACTAGTCTTCAGGCCCCTGATGTGGGTTTAGGTGAAGACCCTGCTTAATGGGCAGAGCAGTGTCAAATGTCAAGAACCTGCCACCTCACAGCTGAAACAGCTGAAGTTAGAGTTCTGGTATATACCCTGTTGTACTGCGGTAATGAGGGCCTATGCTGTTGAGATGGGCTCACACAAGTCTATGCAGGGGGAAAGGCACTCAAAGTTCGTGGATCCCTTATGCCTGTGCCTAGGCGAAGGTGCTGTGCCTACCCTGGGTTCCTGGCTTAGGGAAGCTGGCAGTTTGTTTTTTCCCATTTGTTAATTTGTTCACTCTCCAAAGCAGGGAGAATGGCTCCGGGCGTATGACGGATCCTACTTCCGGCCCAGGGAACTTGGCCATTGCTGAAGCTCGTCCAGGACCCAGTGCAGAGCCGGGAGCGGGGAGATAAATGGGAGTGAGGTTTTCCCTTAAGGGGAGTGTTTTTGATCTGCGCAGTAAGCCATATGCAAGAACTTACCTTTCGCTGATGAGAGCTGCTTCTCACTGGTTCTGGGTGGCCGTGTAGACTCTCTGGCGCTGGGTCTCTGCCAGTGAGGAAAACGTGCCTCCCGAGCACTGCTGCTTGCCCGCCTCACCGCTCACCTCCAAGCTGATGAGGCCTGAAGAGCTCAGGCTCTCGCTGGGTCAGGTCTGGCAACTCCTCGCTGCTTCCGAACTGTCTCTCCCTCCCCCTGCCACTCAGTCCGGTTTCTCAACTTTGCCTTTGATGTTCAGGGCTCCCAGATTGCCAAATATAATCTAGTCACTTGTTTTTTCAGATCTTTTTTGTAAGAGGGTCCACTGGAAGCGTCTGACTACTCCGCCATCTTGGTCCCATCTCCACCCTTACCACTTTTTACTACCTAAATTTTCCTTTTATATTTTCGTTATCCTTTCAGACATGCATGCCTTCTGTTGGTACAAGCTTTTATTTTTACTGAGGATGCTCTCCCCGCTAGATAGTATGTGAATTTTTCCTTAGTTTCTCCTTTGCATTCCTAACAGCATTTTGCACATGGAAGAAGTAAATATTTTATATTCTCTCTACTCATTAAAGTCCACTTAGGCCTGATATTCATAAAAAGAGCCTGGGCTTTGGCATCTTGACTGAACCTAAGTCTGAATTCCATGTGACCTTGTGTATGTCCGTTAACCTCTATGAGTCTAAACTTCCTCCTCAGGAAAAAGAGAGGATTATCCTACTTTATATGATTGTTGAAAGGAATCTAGGTGATAGCACATATAAAAGCAGCTAACACAGTGGCTGTCAGAACATAAACTCAAAAAATGTTTAAGAAAGATATTGAAGACATGAAAACTAAATTCTTTTTTCTCGTTCAATTTTTAATGAAAGACAAAGAGATTTCATTTGACTGTTTCAATGAAACGAAGAGAAAAAGGATGCATTGCAAGAGACTGCAACATAGACACTTCTCTGACTTCATTAGGGGCTCGGGGCCTCAGAATTTGAAGTCTAACTGCTCAGTAAACACAGAAAAGTGCTCCCTCTCAGAGCTGATACCATGTGAGTGCCCCAGAAAGCATGCAGGTGCTCCAGAAACTGCTTGGGTGGCCCAGAAACCATGCAGGTGCCCCAGAAGCCACACGGGTCACCCAGAAGCCACGTGGGTGCCCCAGAAACCACGCAGGTGCTCCAGAAGCCACACGGGTGCTTCAGATCACACGGGTGCTCCAGAAAGCACGCGGATGCTCTAGAAACTACACGGGTTCTCCTGAAACCACGCAGGTGCTCCAGAAGCCACATGGGTGCTTCAGATCACACAGGTGCCCCAGAAACCATGCGGGTGCTCCAGAAACCACACAGGTGCTCCAGAAGCCATGCAAGTGCTCTGGAAACCACGCAGCCCTCCAGAAACCATGGTGCGCCAGCTGAGTACAGATCACAGGCACCCAGGTGACCAGCTGGGCTGGGAAACATGGAATTTTAATTTACTTCTATCTGCAACTGCAGAAGCTAACAGTCTATGTTCCCTTTGGCTCACAACTCCTGTCCCTAAAGTGCAAATCTCTTATTTTTAAGAGAAAAGCTAAGTGATGTCAGTGAAGAGGACCAGGATGGCTGGGGAGGGCCTGAAAATAAGCAAGTAGAAGACTCTATATCCCAGTCACTACTCCCATATTCTACATTGGTAGTTCTAAACAAGGGTGACTTTGCCCCCATCCCAGTGGATATTTGGAAATGTCTTAAGACATTTTTCATTGTCACAACTGGGGGCATGTTACTGGTATCTAGTGGGTAGAGGCCAGGGATGCTGATAAATATCCTACAACGCACAGGACAGTCCCCCACAGTAAGGAACTATCTGGCCAAAAATGTCGATAGTGTCGAGGTTGAGAAATCCTGTTCTACAGAAGCAATTTGGGTTCATTCTTCTCATTCCATTTTTTACTTACATACTTATTAAACAGCTCAAGGAAAATAAAAACAATCCCTTCCATAAACACAAACACACATACACACACACATTCCAAGAAGACAAGAAAGACAGATGCTATGCTGAGAGTGAAACTGAAATGATTACTTCCACCACAAGATAAACAATGATTACTATGCTAACTGGTTTTTATCCTTATTTTTTTTTACTCATCATCACCACAGAACCAAACAAATTAAGCTCATATCGCTAAAACTGAGAATATTATTTACAAACAGCTTAAAGAAGTATTCCTTCTGAATACACTTTTTCTGATGACCATATCTGAGACAGATGCCATCCTATATACTGCTTTGGAATAGGGGACGTCTCCTCCCTCACCATGCCATGACACCCATGCCACCACTGGTTCCTGGATACTCCTATGTTGTTGCCCTCCAGTCAGCTCCCCTTCTCACTCCTTACTCAACCACTCAACAAACGCTTACTGAATACCTACTCTGGGGCACATTATCCAAAAAACAAGGTAAGCACAGGCTTACTTGTGCTTACTTACTAATCTGTAGTGAACGATTTCACTTTGATGTGGTGTGGTGAAACCCATGTGAAACTGTTCCCTATAGATTAGTAAGCACAAGTAAGCCTGTGCTTACTTTATTGGATAATCCACCCCTACTCTGAGCCAAGCACTGCTCTACTCACGATTGGAGCATAGACTGAAAAAGAGAGGCCAGTATCTCTCATTTCCTGCAGCTTACATGGTGGGGGGAGGGGTAGAAGGGGGTGGGAGGGTGAGAAACAGAGAGTTAACAAAGAATAAATGTATAAAATAATTCCAGATAGTGGTATGTGCTATGAAGAGAAGTAAAACAGGGTAAGAGGAGAGGGAATGGGTAGGTGGGCTTAGTCAGGAAAGACTCTCTGAGGAGGTGACATTTAAGCAGAGCCCTATGAGGCAACAGAATAAGCCATGCACAGATCTACGAGAGGAGCGCACCAGGCTGAGGGAAGAGCCCTTGCAAAGGCCCTGAGGTCAGAATGAGCCTGGTTAATGAACAGCAAGAAAGGTTGAGAGGAAAGGAGAATAGTAGTCTTTGGAGGTAGGCAGGGGCTAGATTACACAGGGCACTGTGGGTAGTATAAGGAGTTTGGATTTGATTCTACGTGTGATGCCACTGAGTGACGTGACTGGCTTATGTTTTTAAAAGGGTCACTCTGCTGCTGGATGGAGAATGGGCTGTAGACGGCAAGCACGGAGGCAGGGAGACCAGTTAGGAGGCTACTGCTATAGTCCACATGATAGATGGAGACTTGGACCAAGGTTGTGGTAACAGAGGAGGTGAGAAGTGATTAGATTCATTCATCACCTTACAAACTCCTACAGTTTAGAGCTAAATGACTTAGAAGTAACACATGCTACCAAAACCAAAAACCAAACCCATTGCTGTCAAGTCGATTTCGACTCATAGCGACCCTATAGCACAGAGTAGAACTGCCCCATAGGGTTTCCAAGGAGCGGCTAGTGGATTTCAACTGCTGACCTTTTGATTAGCAGCTGAGCTCTTAGCCACTGTGCCACCGGGGCTTCATTTTACAGGTGATGAAACTGAAGCCCGGAGGGGTGAGTTGCCTGTAGTCACATACCTGATTTTGACAAAGCCCACATTTCCTGATTGCTGTCACTACAGCTCTGCCCTTACCTGGCTATCCTTGGGCTGGGATAGAGAATGCACAAGAAAGATAACAATACGACCCACCAAAGGCTATAGAAAGTAGTCCTAGTCATGTTCAAAATAAATGACCGTCTTTGTTTTGGGAAAGGCCACCAATGCCCTCCTAATTGCCCAGTCCAGTGGGCCTTTCCTTTAGCTCTCTGCACATCTGGCTCTTTTGGCCACTTTTATTTTTTTCTTGAGACAGCTCTTTCCTTGGCTCACCTCCTCCTGCTTTGTCCTGCCTCTCTCTCACCTAGTTTCTTAACCACATTGTTTACTGGCTGATCATCCAGCCCTGAATGTGTTACTGTTTCCCAGCATACTGTCTGAGGCACTACGTCTTCCTTTCTCATTTACAGAGGAAATTAACTGTTTGTGTCCTGTTTCTTTTCCCCTTCCTTGGTAGTTGCCCCTGAGTTTCCTTTAGGGATCTATCTTTTTCTACTCCGAGTCCATGTGCAATGATCTGCGGCTCACCAATCAGCACATTCCAACTTCCTATGACCTACTCAGAGCTTATGAGACATAACAGGACTGTTGCTGGGAGAGGTAGGAGAAAGACTGTTCCCTTCTCCCTCTGGACATGAACCTGCAGCTTCCGCCTGCCATCACAAGGGGAGAGCCTGGAGGTGCCATGGGCTACCACATGAAACAAGAGGAGGTGAAAAAATGAGACCTGATGAAATCACTTAAAGCCTGAAGCTAGCCACACCTGAAGCCAGATATACTCTTGGGCTTTTTTGGAGACATGAGGCAATTACTTTCCCTTTTGCCTAAGCCAATTTAAACTGGATTTTCTACCACCTGCAAAAGAAAGAGTCCTATCAGATACCCCATCTCTCTCTATGCGTTCCCTCTCTATAATCACCCTCTCTCAGTTTTTACTTCTGGGTCTTCATCTATAGCCTAGATGACTCTTCAGAACTCCAGACTCATATCCAACCACCTACCAGATGTTTCCTCCCATATATCAGGGAGTCCTGGTGGTGTAGTGGTTAAGAGCTCGGCTGTTAAGCAAAAGGTCCACAGTTCAAATCCACCAGCTGCTCCTTGGAAACCCTATGGGGTGGTTTTACTCTGTCCTATAGAGTCGCTGTGAGTTGGAAATGTTGGAACTGATTCAACAGCAAGAGGTTTTTTCGTTACACCCAGGCACCTCAGAGTCATTACAAAACGGAACTGATCATCTCTGCTTCTGCCATCCCCCTCCCAATATGGTTTCTCTGCCCTAGAAAAAACACTACCACCCACCCAATCACTCAATTCAGACACCTGGGACATCCTACACCACTCTTGCCAGGTAATCCTGACCTTGAGTAGCTTAATAAATATGTCTTTCCAGGCTTATTTCCTAGAGTGGTTGTTAGGATTGAATGCGATAATGTCTCAAAAGCAAAAAAAATGTCAGTCTGTTCCATTCCGTCACTGACATCCAGTGCATCACTAAAGTCTAAACCAAGCTTTGTACTCACCACCATTACCCCAGCTCAGAGTCCTCATCATCATCCCATTGGACTGTTGTTGTTGTTAGGGGCTGTCGAGTTGGTTCCAACTCACAGCGAACCTATGGACAACAGAACAAAACACTGCCTGGTCCTGCCCCATCCTCACAATTGCCCACTGTTGTAGCCACTGTGTCAATCCATCTCGTTGACAGTCTTCCTCTTTTTCGCTGACCCTCTACTTTATCAAGCATGATGTCCTTCTCCAGGGACTGATCCCTCCTGACAACATGTCCAAAATATGAAGACACAGTCTCACCATCCTTGCTTCTAAGAACATTCTGGTTGTACTTCTTCCAAGACAGATTTGTTAGTTCTTTTGGCAGTCCAAGGTATATTCAATATGCTTCGCCAACACAATTCAAAAGCGTCAATTCTTCTTCAGTCTTCCTTATTCATCACCCAGCTTTCGCATGCATATAAGGTGATTGAAAACACTATGGCCTGGGTCAAGCGCACCTTAGTCCTCAAGGTGACATCTTAGCTTTTCAACACTTTAAAGAGGTCTTTTGCAGCTGATTTGCCCAGTGCAATGCGTCTTTTGATTTCTTCACTGCTGCTTCCATGGGTGTTGATTGTGGATCCAAGTAAAATGAAATCCTTGACAACTTCAATATTTTCTCTGTTTATCACGATGTTGTTTATTGGTCCAGTTGTAAGGATTTTTGTTTTCTTTATGTTGAGATGTAATCCATACCGAAGGCTGTGGTCTGTGATGTTCATCAGTAAGTGCTTCGAGTCCTCTTCACTTTTAGCAAGCAAAGTTGTGTCATCTGCATAACGCAGGTTATCTTCTCGAGCCGCCCTTTGAAATCTTCAGTTCTTTTACTTCATCATTTCTTCCTTTTGCTTTAGCTACTCGACATTCAAGGGCAAGTTTCAGAATCTCTTCTGACATCCATTTTGGTCTTTTCTTTCTTTCCTGTCCTTTTAATGACCTCTTGCTTTCTTCATGTATGATCTCCTTGATGTCATTCCACAACTCGTCTGGTCTTCGGTCATTAGCATTCAACGTGTCAAATCTATTCTTGAGATGGTCCCTAAATTCAGGTGGGATATACTCAAGGTCGTACTTTGGCTCTCGTGGACTCGTTCTAATCTTCTTCAGTTTCAACTTGAACTTGCATATGAGCAACTGATGGTCTGTTGCGCAGTCTGCCCTTGGCCTTGTTCTGACTGATGATATTGAGCTTTTCCATTGTCTCTTTCCACAGATGTAGTCGATTTGATTCCTGCGTATTCCATCCAGCAAGGTCCATGTGTATAGTCACCGTTTATGTTGGTGAAAAAAGGTATTTGCAATGAAGAAGTCATTGGTCTTGTGAAATTCTATCATGTGATCTCTGGCATTGTTTCTATCACCAAGGCCATATTTTCCAACAACTGATCTTTCTTCTTTGTCTCCAACTGTCACATTCCAATCACCAGTAATTATCAATGCATCCTGATTGCACATTCGATCAATTTCAGACTGCGGAAGCTGGTAAAAATCTTCAATCTTCATCTTTGGCCTTAGTGGTTGGTGCATAAATTTGAATAACAGTCGTATTAACTGGTCCTCCTTGTAAGTGTATGGATATTATCCTATTGCTGACTGCACTGTACTTCAGAATAGATCTCGAAGCGTTATTTTTCACAATGAATGCGACACCATTCCTCTTTGTCATTCCCGGCATAGGAGACCATATGGTTGTCCAATTCAAAATGGTCAATAATAGTCCATTTCAGCTCACTAATACCTAGGATATTGATGTTTATGTGTTCCATTTCATTTCTGACGATTTCCAATTTTCCTAGATTCATACTTCATACATTCCACATTCCAATTATTAATGGACGTTTGCAGCTGTTTCTTCTCATTTTGAGTCGTGCCACATCAACAAATGAAGGTCCCGAAAGCTTGACTCCATCCACGTCATTAAGGTCGACTCTACTTTGAGGATGCAGCCTGTCGTCTTTTGAGTGCCTTCCAACCTGGGGGGCTCATCTTCTGGCACTATATCAGACAATGTTCCACTGCTATTCATAAGGTTTTCTCTGGCTGATTCTTTTCAGAAGTAGACAGCCAGGTCCTTCTTCCTAGTATGTCTTAGTCTGGAAGCTCAGCTGAAACCTGTCCGCCATGGATAACCCTGCTGATATCTGAATACCGGTAGCATAGCTTCCAGCATCACAGGAACTTGCAAGCCCCCACAGTACGACAAACTGACAGACACGTGAGGGTGCCTCTGGATTACTACCTATTTCATTCCTATTTCATTACATTCATCCATTTCGTTACATTCCTATCTCATCTTCTTATCTTTGATCTCATCCCCGGAGGGCAGATCCTCCAGACTGATGGTCCCCAAACGTAAGCCTGATCATGTCATGTCATTCCTTGCCACCTGCATAATTTACTAATTTGCAGGTCATACAAAGGCCTGTATTGTCTGTCCCCTTCAGACCTCAATTGCACCCTGCACTTCAGCTATCCCAATTCACTCATAGTTCTCCAGATACCCTCTGCTGTTCTCCAACTCTGTGGCTTTGCACTCAGTTCCTACTGCCCAGAACATCCTTCCTCCCTCTCTACACCTACATAGGAGCTCATCTCTTAAGACTGGGTAAAAAAAAAAAGTCACTATAGAAGTAAAAGGAAATTGAGACGCTAGATTTACTAAAGAGTCTTACAGACAAATTCAAACCTTCTAACCTCCCCAACATCACAGCCAGGAAGGAAAGTGAAAAATAATTGAAAGACAAGAAAGTAATTAAGAGTATCTTTTAAAAGGAAAAATAAAGCAAACAAAGAATGGAAAAGAGAAAATTTAGGAGGCTATTTACATAATCTTGAGATAGGAGAGGGCTTCTGAAGCAAGACAGAAAACTTGAAGCCATAAAGAAAAATGACAATAAATGTAACCTCATAAAAATTTTTAAAACTTCTGCACAAAGATACAATCAATAAAGTTCAGGTAAGAGACATAAAAGATAAAATATTTGACATATTAACAAGAGAAGGATTAAAATCTAGAATTTAGAAAGAGCCCCACAAATCAATGAAATTACAAATAATCCAACAGAAGAATGGTCAAAGGATTGGACTAGGGCAATTAGAGGAAGTAGAAATTCGTTGGTTTTTTTTTTTTTTTTTTTTTTTTTAGGGTAAGTTTGGAGGACTCTGTCAACATTTAAATTTTATTTTGCTTCAAAAGTGCCTTCTCACTGAAGGCATCCCAGTTTCCCCCAACCAGGTTAAGAACTCCTTGCTTTGTGCTTTAAGTGCTCCCTTAATGCATTTGTGGTGAATGTTGTCCTCTCCCCTGCTGGGCACACAAAACTGCCAAAGAAATAGATGAAAACCAGCTGCAAGCACTCTCTTCTGGGGTGGGACTAGAATGACAGCTATGAATGAGTACTGGTTGAATGAATGAAGTACTGAGTCATAAAGTCAATCCTTCTTGCAAACTCCATGCAGCACTGATAGCTATCTCAGTTTTGTTGATGTTTTATTCTTGAAGAAAAACAAGGAGAAGACACAACTTCTGCCCTCCAGTCATGCTTACTGTATCTCAGAAGGACACTAAGTACTTCCGAAGATCTAAAGAAGAGGCTGCAACTGGCATCCTGCAGGCCATAAGCAGCCTGCAAATATAATTTGTTTGGTCCACATATTTAAAAAAAAATTTTTTTAATTAGTTACCAACTTTGAAAGCACGGAGCTTTTCTCATTAAAATCCAGGTTTACAGCCTCTCCAAAGACTGAAATTAGGCAACAATGTGCTGGAACTTCGTGGCACCTGTCTCCTTGCGGGAGGTGTACTCTACATGCAGCTCCCACCCAGCCTTTCTGCCCAGCCTTCCTCCTGAACTCAGGTGTCCCTGACTGGCCCCAGCCAGCAAAGGAGCTTATAACACAGAACTGTTCCTCCTTCTGCTGACACTTGGGTCAGTTCTACTTCAGCCCATTCTGTTCCACAAAACCCACAGACATAGGGAGTTTACACCCTCCAACCACAGAGCTCCCCCAGCCCCGTCTCTCGGAGGAACCCTATTGCAACACAAAAGAAGGACGATTTGGGTACCTAAGGGTTTAGGTTTCATTTCTAAAACGCTAAGCGGGCTTCTTTAGGAGGGGTCCTCATTCTCACTGCCATGGTGGTGCTGTCATGCAGGGAGAAGACCTGAGTTAAAGAGAACCCATCTGTGTAACAGTGGCCAAGTCAAAACACTGGAATTCAATCTTGGCTGCTTACTAGCTGGGCAAAGTACTTCACCTCTCTGAGTCTCAGTTTTCTCACCTACGAAATGAGCCAATATCATCTCACAGGGCTGTTGTGTGAATGAAATTTAAAAAAAAAAAAAAACTGTACATGAAAGTGCTTGTAAGCACCTTACAAGTATAAAACAAGATGGGACAGGAAAAGACGGGCATTCTGAAAGAACTGACAGAAACGGGCTGCACAGATCCCAGTTAAAGAGAGCTGGATTAAGAGACCCTGCTGTTTGATCTAAGGTCCCCACTCACCTCCTCTTTCTGCTCTAGGCTCTGAGAATGCCTCTCCCTCACCTGCTGTCAGTGGCTGTAGTAAGATGGATTTTAAGGGAAAATTATTTCCCTACAGCAGGAGCTCTCTGGAGCTCATTTCCAGGTCATGGTCAGAGGGAGAAGAGGCTAGATGGGGGGGAGACACCGAGATACCTGCCCTCCCCAACCCCTCACACAGCTAAGACAGGGTCCCTGATCTTATCGTTGTCGCCATTGGACGAATCAAGCGGCCAAGGTCCTCTCCCTCCAAAACTACATCATTTCCCTACTTCACAGGGAGGAGGATCAAACGACCTGCTCTTGAAAGCACTTTGTAATACGGATGAAAGGAACAATAACGAACAAAAATACCCCCAAAGATGTGATGTAAAAAGTAGACCAAATGCAAAGCTAGGTGGTTGTTGGCAAGGAGACCTCTCTGGAGCGCACAGAGAACATCCCACCAGTCTTTGTCAAAAGGCTGCACGGCGGGGAGATAGGGTTTAAGCTCTGACCAAGGCTAATCGAGTCTCCCTCTTGCAGGTCTGACGGGCAGAGGCGCCCACTCCGCGGCGCCAGAGCCAGCCAGCCGACTTCTGGGCGCGCCTCCCACCGAGGCTGTGGGAGACAGGCCCCTGAGCCCCGACTGGGAGGATGTTGCTCACCTGGTGGTCCTCACGGACTCCAGCCGGGGGTCAAGGCCCCTATGCCCCACACCCCTCTCCCCGCGGAGGGCATGGAGCACCTGGCCGGAGAAGCACGGCCTCCAGCAGCATGCACCGATACCTCCCCTCTCCGGGGGACAGGAGAGGGGGCTTCGGGCAGCGCCGGAGAAATGGGGCGGTTGGCACCCAACAGCATGGGATGGGCCTCTCAGAAGCCCCCGGCCGCTGCGGAGGGGCGCTCCCCAAGATCTTCTCACAAAGAGCTCTGGATCCCTAAAGCAAGGTGAGGTGCGGCCGGGAAGACAACCCCTACCGCCAAGAGGGGCGCGAAGAGAATTAAAGCGCCATGGCGGCGGCGAGGCGAGAAGGAGCGGGGCCCCGTGACCCTTCCCCGCCCGCCCTCCTGCGCCCTCTTCTCTCCACCCTTCACCCTCCACATTGAACTCAGACCCGCTCCATCCGGGTAAGCACCCCCTCGGCCCGGACCGGCACCGCCCGCTCGCCGCCCTGTGCCCCTAGCCCGGTGCTCACCGCGGAGCTGCCGCCGCGACAGTTCAGGGCCCGGCCCGACCGCCTCCCCGCTCAGTCGCCGCCGTTTCTTTTCTGCCAGCCGCCCTGGGGGTACTGAAGGTTTCGGGTTTCAGCCCGCCGAGCCCAGCTGAGCCCTGCTTTGCTCCTCCCGCCGCCCCGCCACTAGCACGCGGAACCCGGCCGGCGCAGGCCAAGTAACTTTGCTGTGCCCGCGCTCCTCCTCCGCGCCGCGGCGCCCTTGCCCGCGCAGCGCCCGCTTTCCCCGCACCAGGCCGACCCCTCGCGGCTCACCGCCGGCCGGAGTACCGCGCCCGCCCCGCCCCGCCCCGCCCGTGCGATGCCGCTTTCCAGCCCTTGGGCCCCTTAGCATCTGCCCGGCCTCCCCGGCCACTTTTCCATTTCTTCCCACTACCACCCTTGGCTGCTGGTCTTTGTCTCGCCCTTACCGTCTCGGTTCGCCCCACTTTTATTCTGTAAACTTTTGTGGTTCCTACTTGGGCCTTCCGTGTTCCCGTTCCTTCGTCCCAGTTCCAGCGTTTGGGACGTCCCCTTTTCTATTTCTCTCTCCATCACACATGTACTTTCAGATTCTTCCCATAGGCTCCATACAGCCCCAGTCTCCTCCTCCTCTAGTCTCGCTGTGAGCGCTTCCTGGTGTCGCTTTTCCTGCTCACCTTTCATTCATCCAGCCAGTGTGTCGGAGTTTGTGCCTCGTGCCAGGCGCTGTCCTGGGCACAGGGAATACCACAGTGAATTAACTGAGAAGGTTGCCTTTGAGGAACCCACAGCCCGGGGGATGGGGTGGGGGGGATGAATGTAAACAGATTTTCACAATGCTACGCTACGCCCCGTCTGAACCAAAAGGCCTGGGCGCTGCCGGACTCAGAACAGAACTATTGTTTCTCACAGTTGGTCTTTTTTCCTTTCCTCTCCCCCACGTTCTGTACCTGTCCTCAGCCATCTGCGTTTTCTATGCAGCAGTTTAATAAGGGATGAAAAATTGAAGTAAATAGTAAAACTACTAAAAAGAAAGGAAACAGGGCACCAAAATAATCAGGTAAGAAGTTATAAAGCCCATTTCACTAAACTCCAGCAAAAAATGATCCTGCGCTTATAGCAGGATTCAAGGTTCTCTGAAATCCATCTGATAAGTGCACTAATTATTCCCTTGTCTGCAGGTTGACACTGTGAGAGCTGCTGCATTATTATTATAATGCCCCTGAGACACAGGTTAGAGCAATAATTTACTATCTAGCACCTGCCAAACATCCAGCTTGCTTCACAAACAAATGGAATAATGAGAAGAAAAAAAGTAAATGGATGCCTTATTATTCCTACGGGATACTTTGTTTGGTCAAAAAATGTAAGCTAGAACTTTTCTTAGAGTTTAGGTCACTCAGCAAGCCAGATGCTTGAAGGCACTTAAAGCAGTTTATTCTCAAGAGTATTTTAGACTTTAAATCTGAAATCCCTAGTTATTTATTTAGTTTACACTAACTCAAGACATCGCTAAGCTTTGTGACCCTAAGGGCATTAGATAACTGTTCTGGGTCTCAGCTTATTCATATATAAAATGAGGATAGCAAAACCTGCCTATCTCTGGAGTGAAAAGATTAAATGAGATAATATATTTATATCACCCAGGTCATAGAACCTGAGAACTAAGCCCTTTAGAAAGTTGGTATGTTTAAGGAAGGCCTGAAAATATATGCTATAGGCATGGAGGGAAGGGTATTCAAAAACAATTATGGCTCTTTAGGCTCCATATCCGTCCATGATGGAAAAGATATACTTCATACTTAGCAGCCTTTTCCCATACTTATTCTAGTTCATTTTGAACTCTTCAGCTGAAAACATTTTTCCCCTGCTGCTCATTATCAGATATATTATTTATTACAAAGGCTTTTCTTTCCATACACACACTCAGAACTTACTGGGTCTTCAGGGATAGAAATGGCTGCCAACAACTGCATTTTTTCAATTGCTCTCCTAAGATATTTTTTCTTCTAGAACTAAAAACCTAGAAAAATTATTATTTTCCCATATATCACTGCAAAGGTGACAGTCATGTGAAAACCATGAAATTGATTTTGTGCAAGAATTTAATTTTTTTTTCAAAACTAAGAAGAGAAAGATATATAATAAATTCTCATTTCCCAAACCAGTTCGATAAGCCATTCTCTTCTAGGGCCCCCAAAGAACTTCTGAACTAGGAACTGAGTTCTCGATTGTTGTTAGCTGCCATCGAGTGGCCTCTGATCCGCAGCAACCCCAGGTGTGTAAAGTAGACTGATCCATAGGGTTTTCAAGGCTGTGACCAGATCAGAAGAAGCAGATCATCAGGCTTGTCTTCTGGGGCATGTCTAGGTGGGTTTGAACTGCCAACCTTTTCGTTACTAGTCCGGCATTTAACCGCTTGAGCCACCCAGGGACTCCCTACATATGATTAGACATATTTTGCATGAAATATTCTTTCAGACCAGTACTCCACATAAAGCTAGTCAAAGCAAAATTATGAAGGATGCTATCTGTTCAGTGTGCAGTATTATTCCACCACGCTTCACACACTGGATCCTTCCTACCCGTCACATCTCAGCTTAAATATCACCTCTTTAGAGAAATCTTACCTTACCAATCTAAAGTGGGTTCACTAACTTATTCTCTCTCCTAGCTTCCTGTTGTTGTCCTACACTAAATGTATCCCAATTTATAATATATGGGCTTTTTTTTGTTTATTTGTTTATAGTATGTCTCCACTGGCAGATGTAAACTCCATAAGGGCAGGAACTCTCTCTGTTTTATTCACCACTATAGGACCAGGGCCTGCCATAATAAAACATTTGGAATAAATTAATAAAAAAATAAATAAAGTATGTCTTGAGGAGTCTCTGATTCTCAAACCTTGGGACATAAAAGAGCCCCCTGGGAATTTCTTCAATACGCCACCAAAAGCAAAAGCAATAAAGGAGAAGTTTGATAAATTGTACAGGTTATGCATGAGTACAATTAAGTGTTCTGGAATTCCCATTCTTTGCAGTGTTATTCATTGTGGGATATATGCCATTTAAACATGGCTGCACTATTGACAACTGCAGCCCCCACAGGCCTCTATGCTGTATACGACATGCTGGAGACTTGTAAGCGATAAGAATGAGATTAGGCACAACTTGTTTTCCCAAACCTATTGCCCTGTTACTGATTGGCTTGTTTACCTGAATTCCTTCTCCCTTGCCCGAAACTTATTGTTACTCACCCAAAGCCCATTGTTCTGTTATTTGCTTCACTGCTTGCTGTATTGACTATAAATAAACTCATAAGACTGAAGCCAGGGGTCAACTCTTCAGAGTGACCCTCCTGGCCCCACTTCTCTGTAAGAGTTGTGTTTGGTTACTGTCTCCGCCGCCCCGACCTTTGCCGCCGCTGCGACAATTCATAATGTGTTATGATCTGCACAGTTGAAAATTATACCCATACCCACTAAGATGGCTATAATAAAAAAGACAGACAATAACAAGTGTTGCTTAAGATGTGGTAAATTGGAACCTTCATACATTGTTGGCGGGACTATAAAATGGTGCAGCCACTTTGGGAAACAGTTTGGCAGTTCCTCAACTCTAAGTTAAACAGAGTTATTGTATGGTCTAGCAATTGCACTCCTAAGTGTTGCTTATCCCAAGATAAGTGGAAACATATGTCCACGTAAAAACTGGTACATGAATGCCCATAGCATAATAGCCAAAAAGTAGACACAACCCAAATATCTGTCAACTGATGACTTGATAAACAAAATGTGGTATATCCATGTTATGGATTGAATTGTGTCCCCCAAAAATGTATGTCACTTGGCTAGGCCATGATTCCCAGTATTGTGTGATTGTGATCTGATGTGATTATCCTATGTGTTGTAAATCCTAACCTCTATGATGTTAATGAGGCAGGATTATAGGCAGTTATGTTAACAAGACAGAACACAATCTACAGGATTAGTTTGTGTCTTGAGTCAATCTCTTTGGAGATGTAAAAGAAGCAAGCAGAGAGGAGAGAAACTTCCTGCCACCAAGAAAGAAGAGCAGGTAGTGGAGCACATCCTTTGGACCCAGGGTGCCTGCGCTGAGAAACTCCTAGACCAGGGGAAGATTGATGACAAGGACCTTCCCCCAGAACTGACAGAGAGAGAAAGTCTTCCCCTGGAGCTGGCCCTGAATTAGGACTTCTAGCCTCCTGGAATGTGAGAGAATAAATTTCTGTTTGTTAAAGCCATCCACTTGAAGTATTTCTGTTATAGCAGCACTAGGTAACTAAGACGGTCCATAAAATGGAATATTATTCAACCATAGAAAGGAATGAAGTACTGATACATGATACAACTTGAATGAACTTTGAATATATTATGCTAAGTAAAAGAAGCCAGTCACAAAAGATCATAATAGTGTATGATCTCGTTCATATGAAATGTCCAGCATAATGAAACCTATACAGCAGAAAATAGATCAGTTGTTGCCTAAGGCTGGGAGTGGGAGTTGAAGAGGAATGGGTAGTGACTGATAATGGGTACAAAGATGAAAATGTTCTAAAATTAGATTATGGTGATGATTGCAAAACTCTGTGAATCTATTAACCCGACTCATAGTGACCCTATAGGACAGAGTAGAACTGCCCCTTAGAGTTTCCAAGGCTGTAAATCTTTATGGGAGCAGACTGCCACATCTTTCTCCCATGGAGCAGCTGGTGGGTTTAAACTGCTGACCTTTCAGTTAGCAGCTGAGCACTTAACCACTGCCCACCAGGGCTCCTTTGTGAATATACTAAAAAAACAGCAAATTGTATACTTTAGACAACTGAACTTCATAGTTAGTAAATTATGTCTCAGAAAGGATGCTTTAAAAAAAAAAAAGAATTCTCAGGGAAGCTTGTTAAAAAGCTGAGTCTCCAGCTCCATTCCCAGAGATGCTGATTCTGAAGGTGTTGTGGATAGCTGCTGTTTGCTGTTCAGCATCCATTCCCACTCCTGTAGGATGCGTACCCTTGAACTTCCTTTGGGAAACCATTGCTTCTGAGGGAGGGGATACCAGCCATGGGGTTTGCATAGGATTGGCTTCTCCCCCTGCTTCAGGGGTGGGATCTGTTGTCTTAGGCCAATCAGCATTTCCCATCCTTTTTCAGCCAAAGTGATTGGTTCAGATGTGGACACATGCCCCAATCCTCTTCAGTCAGAGTGAAGCCACAAGGACTTTTTTCTGAGAATACTAGGTAGCTGGCTTTCTCATGTCTATGGATGTTAGTGAGGAAGCTTGTAGGTCTACTTTTGGGCAGTCATTTTGGGGCTACAAGGAGGTAGTCTGCCTAAGGGGAACCAAAACTTAAGTAACAGAGTGCAGAAAAGGGGGATGAGGAATAGGGGAATTTAGGGTCCTAGTTGAACCATCTGACCCTGGTTGTAGCCAGACCTGACTCAGTGTACCCCTGGGCTGATCAGTTACAGCAGCCGGTATGAGTTTATCTCTGTTTTTGGAACAGAAATTATCTAACCTAGTGGTTCTCAATATGAGATTTTGGAAATGTAAAGGAGCACATTTTGGTTTGACAATGATTAGAAGATACTGCTAGCATTTACCAGGTGAGGGACAAGGATACCAAACATCTTGCAGTGCATGGGACAGTCCTTTACAAAAAGAACAGTTCCCCTCGCACATAACTTTTAAATGACCCACACACACACAAAAAAAAAAAACTGCTTATAATTCCTGAATCTAGAACCAAAAAGTTTTTTTTTTTTTTTGGCATGATTCTGTTATACACTGAGTTTTCCAGGAATGCAATTACTATGTCAGTTGAGGGAAGTTTGCACTTGGTTTATTCGAATGTCACCAAGAGTTGTTTACCATTTTGGAAAATCACATCACTGTCAACAATGCCCCTTATGGTGTGTTGTATTTATCAATACAGATGATGCGGTCTGCATTTATATATATCATGTTCACAATGACTCTATCCATATTCAAGTGTGACTCTATCTATTCAAGTGTCTGACCACCTCATAATGTCATCTAGTATGGTTGGCATATTGAAATGTGTATTGTTTTGTTGTTCATTCATTCACTCAACAATGTTTTCTGAGTACCCACTTATATTCAAGCCCTTTGCACTAAAACATATAACAGTAAACAAGACAGACAAAAATCTCTGCCCTCATGGAGCTTATATTTGGTTGGGAGAGACAATTTTTAAAAAAAGTATATTTTAGGTAGTGATAGGCATTAAGAGAAAGAATAAAGCTAAGAAGGGAAAATAAAGTGTCAGGAGTAGGGGTGGGACTTAGAATTTTGAAGAGGGTGATCAGAGAAGGCTTCACTGAGAAGATGTCTTTTGAGAAAAGACTGGAAGGAAGTAAGGGAGTCCTCCCAGTAGACATCTGATCACAAGTGATTGCATCTCATTGTGGGCTAGTGGAAACAGCCATTTTTACTTTATACACTTTCCGTACTATATTGTTTTAGTAAGTATGTATTACTTCTATAATACATACTTACTACTTAGGAGCTCTAGTGGTACAATGGTTAAGTTCTCAGCTGCTAACCAAAAGGTTGGTGGTTCGAACCCACCAGCTGCCTCATGGGAGATAAGACCTAGCAATCTGCTTCTGTAAAGATTACAGCCTAGGAAACCCTATGAGGGCAGTTCTACTCTGTCATATAGGGTCACTATAAGTCGAAATCGACTCCACGGCATACAACAACAACTTACTATTTAAAAATACAGTTTTAAATTGAAGTGCAGTTAAACACTTGATAAATATATCCAAATGTACATACATAGGTGTGTGTTTTCACCTACAGCAAATATCTGTTAAGCACCTACCATGTGCTCTTGAGATATATCAGTTAGTAAAACAGACAAAGATCCCTGCACTCAAGGAGCTTAATTTCTAACCAAAGTTAGAGCAGGATAAGGAGACTCTGGATGCAGGGGACAAAGGGTAGTTTTCAGTATAAAATCATGTGATCAGGGTAGGGCTTATTGATAATCAGACTCTGGAGCAAAGACCTGAAGGAAGTGAGAAAGATAATCATTAGGATGTCTGAGGAAAGAGCATCCTAGAGAGATGGATCAGCTCATGCAAACAGCCTAAGGCAGGAGTGTGCCTTGCGTGTTCAAGGAACAACAAGTAGGCCTGGGCGACTGGAGCAGAGTGAGCAAGCCAGGGGTAGTAGTAGGAGATGGAATCAGAGAGGTAAGAGAGAGAAGGGGATCGTGTAGGGTTTCACAGGCCATGGTGGGGACTTTGTCTTTGACTTGGAGTAGAAGCAGAAGGATTTTTAGCAGAGGATGATGATGTCTTGGACCAAGACAGTATCAGTGAGAAGTAGGTGTACAAGGATGATATCAGTGGAGGAGATGAGAAGTTGTTGGATTCTGACTATGTTTTAAAAGTAGAGGTAATAAGATTTCCTTATGTGTTGGATGTGGGCTTTAATAAAAAAAAAAAAAGAAGTGCCAAGGTTGACTCCAAGGCTATTGTCTTGAGCAGCAGAAAGGATGGAGTTGCCACCAACTAAGATGAAGAAACTGGAGGTGGATGTGAACGGTGGGTGGGGGAGCAAATATTCAGATATGTTGAGTTTGCGATGTCTATTAGTCATCCAAGTGGGGATGTGAACTAAACAACTGGAAAGAGGTGTAAGCTAAAGATTTGGGAATCTGTAGCATATAGTTTTTAGAGCTGTGAGACCGGGGATGATATCACCAAGGGAGTGAGTGTAGAGAGAGAAGAGAAGAGAACCAAAGACTGATCCCTAGAGCACTCCAACATTGAGAGTTTGAGAAGAGGAGGAGGACTCATTAAAGGAGACGGAGAAGTGAGGTGTCCTGGAAGCCAAGTGAAGAAAGCATGTCACAGAGAGAGGAGTGATCAACTGCAGAGAGGTCAAGTAAAATGAAGCCTGAGAATTGATCATTGGATTTAATAAAGTAGAAGTTACTGGTGACCTTAACAAGAGTATTTTGAATGAGTATGTAGGCAAAAGCCTGAATGAAGTGAATTTAGGAGTGACCAGACCAAACTCATTGTCATCGAGTTGATTCCAACCCATGACGACACCATTTGTTACAGAGTAGAACTACTGAGAAGATTTTCTTGGCTGTAATCTTTACAGAAGTAGATCGCCAGGCCTTTCTTCCGCAGTGCCATTTAGTTGGTTCAAATCATCAACCTTTTGCCTAGTAGTCAAGTGCAAATTGCTTCCACTATCCAGGGACCTAGAAGGAAAGAATTAGAAATGAGTTTTCTATATTGAGTTTTGCAGCAAAGGGCAACAAAGATACAGAGTGTTACCTGGAATGGAAAATAGGTCAAGATAAGTTGTTTTGTTTTGTTGTTGTTGTTTTCCTTAAATAGGTGCAAAAAGAGTATGTTTATATACTGATAGGAATGATCAGATAGAAAGACAAAAGCATCATTGATGTAGGAGAGAGAAGAGAGAGTTTTGGAGAAATGACCTTGAGTAGGAAAGCGGGATGGGATCCAGTGCCTAAGTGAAGGGGCGGGCTTCAGGCAGGGCAAGGATGGGTCGTGGTGGGAAGGCCTTAGACCTGATAGTAGGTGCATGTGTTGGTGGAAGTCTGAGTGCTTCAATTTTCCTCGTGAAGTAGGAAGCAAAGTAAAAAGCCAAAATTGAGAATGAGAGTTGAGGGCAAGAAAAGAAGTTATGGAAAATCATCCAAAGAGTGAGTGAATGAATGGTCCAAGGACAAAGAATATAGTTATAGTTTCATGATCATGAATTTAAAGTAAGACCTACAGGGTGACTGTGTTTTTATTCAGACATATTTGTATGCAGTATTTCATCAAATCCAAGATACCACCAACTGTATAATACATAATGATTGTAGAAATGTGAAAATGTGAGGGGGGAAAAAAAACTGTGTCTTAGAATTGATTAACTATATTGCCCTGGTAGCCCAGTGGTTAAGAGCTACGGCTGCTGACCAAAAAGTCAGCAGTTCGAATCCACAGCCGCTCCTTGGAAACCCTATGGGGCAGTTCTGCTCTGTCCTATAGGGTCGCTATGAGTCGGAATTGACTTGACGGCAGTAGGCATATATTCCTATATATATGTATATGTATAATTGTGTGTGTGTATATGTGTATCCCAACATTCATATATCCCAGCTGTATCCCAAGCCAATTTAGTGAACATTTTCTGGACCTGTTTACTAAGGATATCCTGTGTCCTCTGTAAGCATCCTGATTTAAGGCCTGCTGAATACTTTCAGTTCATTCAAACATATTTTCACCACATTACTAAGTGGAAGTGTTTTTTTCTGCCACTCATTTTATTGGCTTTCCCAAGGAAGTTATCATTATTATGTTGTCAGTCATCACTCCATTGTTAAAACCCAGACAGAAGCCCTGGACTCCCTTGGCGGTGAGATTTTGGCAGCTGCCCGACCAGATCAGGATTAACTGGTTTCCACCCTGCTGCCCCTTCAGCCTGGCTCCTTAAATCTGATGGGTTCTGCTGGACCCAACTCTGGTAGTCTGAGTAGATGTGGGCGGCAGAGGTGGGGGAATCAGAAATCCTGATCTCCCAGTCCCAGAATCTGGGTTCCAGCCAGACCCAGATCTCACACTTACATTATGGATAACTTTGAGTAATTTTCTCTTCTCCTAGTTTCCTCACATGTGATACAGGATGATAATAACCTACCTCACAGAATTTCTATGAAGTTTAAATGTGGTAGTATATGTAGTGGTTTAAAAGCTGTGACTTTGGAGTCATACTGCCTGGGTTCAAATCCCATCAGGGGGACTTAGTGACTGAGTAACTTCGGGCATGTTACTTACCCTTCCTGAGCCTCATTTTCCTCATCTGTAAAACCAGGTTAATAATAGGATTTATTTCCTAAAGCAGTTATGAGGATTAAATGATATAATGCTTATAAAATTCCTGAAAATTAGCAAGCACTCGATAAAAGCTATCTATTGTAGTCATCAAAGGAGCCCTGGTGGCACGGTGGTTAAAGCGCTCTGCTGCTAACCGAAAAGTAAGCAATTCGAACCCCCAGCCACTCCGAGGCAGAAAGATGTGGCAGTCTACTTCTGTAAAGATTTATAGAACCCTGTGGGGCAGTTCTAGTCTGTCCTATAGGGTCATTATGAGTTGGAATCAATTCGACGGCAACTGGCTTTTTTGGGTTTATTATTGTCACTGATATTATTATTACTACCACTATTAATTGAAAGTGTCTTGTAAACTATAAGGTACTGAATAGGAGATTATAATAACTTTCATCACTATTGTGACTCTTTCTTCCCAGAAAATAGCATATACCAAACCAATATAATTTGTGCCTAGGAGATGATTTAAGAGTTTGTGTACTGGATAAATCCCAATTGGATTAGAAATCTAAATGTCAAAAATGAAACCCAAAAAAGTACCAAGAGGAAACAGGAATTAATTCCTTTATAACCTGGAAGTGGGGAAACTTTCCTAACTATGACTCAATATCCAGAAGTAATAATAATAAAAATGATAAATTTGACTGCACAGTTTTTCTAATTGCATGCACAAAAAATATTGCAAGCAAAATCAAAAGTAAAATGACCAACTGGGGAAAAATATTTGCAGTTTATATCACAGACAAAGGGATATGTGACAGCTAGGATCCTGACTGGAATCAGAATTCACTCCCAAGTGGCTCAAATACAGGGATGTTATTGAAGGGATTACATGCAGAACCATGGGCAGGGTTAAGGGAACAAACAAGGGATGCAAAACACCCAGAGACTAGCAGTATCAGGATGCCCTTAGTGCCCCTAAAGCTGAAGAGACAAGGGGAAGAAATACTGTTATCAGAGCCCAACTGAGGGCTTATGTGTTGAGGAGGAACTGCTTTATAAAGGTGGGATGCAGTTCCTTAGAAAAAGACAAAATAGCTGACCTCTGTCTTCCTACCCTCCATTCTTCTGCCAATGCCTCCCACTGGCCACACTCAACCAGAAGCCAACCCACAGGGAGTCAGGCTGATGGGATCTGCAGGGGCAGCCTCCTGGGGCACAAAGCAGGGCAGTTGGACGCGTGGGGAGATGGGGAGGTGGCAAACATAGTAACCAGCAAAGGCTAATATCTCTAATATGTAAAGAACTATTAAAAATTTAGTTGAAAAATATCTAAAACAATTAAAAAAGGGAAAACAATGAGGACAGTTTACAGAAAAAGAAATTTCCCGTAAACATATGAAACGATAGTCTAATTCCTAATAAGTAAAATGCAAATGAAAACTACACTAAGACCAAGTGTTGACAAGAGTATGGAGCAACCAGTGCTCTCATACACTGCTGTTAAGGTGTAAATTGCTGCAACCACTTTGCAAAATTGTTAACCAATAGCTGCTAAATCTAAACATACATATCCAATGACCTAGCATTTCCACTTCTAGCAGAAATGTGTACGTACATTCACAAAAGATATGCACTAGAATATTCATAGCAGCACCACTCATAATAGCCCAAAACTAGAAACTACCTAAATTTCCATCAATAATAAGCCAGACCAAACCAAATCCGCTATTGTCGAGTTGATTCCAACTCATAGTGACCCTATAGGACAGAGTAGAACTGCCTCCACAGGGTTTCCAACGTGTGGCTGGTGGATTTGAACTTCCAGCCTTTTGGTTAGCAGCCAAGCGCTTACTCCACCACCAGGGCTCCTCATCAGTAATAGAAGGTATAAATAAACTGATATATTCACACAATGGAATACTATATAGCAATGAAAGTAAACGACAGACTTACACAACAGCATGGATGAATCTCACAAGCATAGTAATAAATAAAAAAATAAGAGACCTTAAAGACTCCAGTTGTTAGCAGAATCAAGTTCCTTGCTGTTTAGGACTGCGGTCCCCATTTCCTTGCTGTCTGTCAACCAGGCCTCACTCTGCTCCTAGAGGATACCTGTATTCCACCTCATACGGCCACCCTCACCTCGAAGTCAGCAATATTCTGTCAAGTCCTTCTCACACTCTCTGGCTTCTCCTGCCTCCACCAGAGAAAGTGCTTTGCTGTTGAGGGCTCATGTGATTATATCAGGCCCACCTGGATAATCTCCCTATCTTAAGGTCAACTTTGCCATATAATATGACATAGTCACGAGGTGTTATCTCATCATATTCACAGATTCTTGGGATTAGGGTGGGACATCTTTGTGAAGCCATCTTCAGATTCTGCCTACCACAAAAAAAGAATTTCAGGTGAGTTGAGAATACTGTATTTTGCCTGTACTTCCTTAATGCGACATTCTAAGGCCAAAAACAACTTCAAAAAAAAATCTTAATCTCATTCAGTCATCTTATATCACTGGTAATTTGGTATTATTATTTGAAACAATTATTTTATTGTTAGTTGCCATTGAGTCAGCTGTGGCCGATGGTGACCCTTTGTACAACATAATGAAATGTTGCTCGGTCTTGCACCTCACAATCATCGGCATGTTTGAGTCCATTGTTGTAGCCATTGTGTACTGACTTCCAATCTAGGGGGCTCATCTTCCAGCACTCTATTGGCCAATGTTCTGTTGTGATCCATAGGATTTTTTATTGGCTAATTTTTGGAAAAGATCTGTATTTATGCCAATTCCAAAAAAAGGTGATCCAACAGAATGTGGAAATTATCAAACAGTATCATTAATATCACACACAAGTATAATTTTGCTGAAGATCATTCAAAAGCGTGGTTGCAGCAGTATACCTACAGGGAACTGCCAGAAATTCAAGCTGGATTCAGAAGAGGACGTGGAACAAGGGATATCATTGCTGATGTCAGATGGATCATGGCTGAAAGCAGAGAATACCAGAAAGATGTTTACCTGTGTATTATTGACCATGCAAAGGCATTTGACTGTGTGAATCATAACAAATTATGGATAACAGTCTGTGAGCAAGAGCCCTGTTATCTGATTTGCTGATCTTGGGTTTGACAGGCCCTGTGGCTACGTGAATCAGGAGAAGCCTCCAGCCTGATCCACGGAGTTGGGATGTTCTAGCCTCTACAACTGCCTGAGCCATTTCCTTGATATAAATCTCTGTATATAGATATTTATATGGTTTACTGGTTTTGCTTCTCTAGAGAACCCAGCCTAAGACACTGATCATCTTTTCATATGCTTATCGGCAATTTGTGTATCTTCCTTGGAGAAATGTCTATTCAGATAGGTTGCCTATTTTAAAAATTGGGTTATTTGTCTTTTTATTATTTATTATTATTGTTATTACTATTATTTGGATACTCAAATGGTCCCTTAATGTTGGTTCTTGTATCCTTTTGAAATGACTCCGTTAGTTTTTAAAATCTCTTTTCTGGCACGAGAAGATGTTCCAGACTCATTTTATACACTTTTTGGCCCAGAACTGGAATCAGCCATTTCTGCAAGGAGCCTTAGTTCCTCTTAAGGAGAAATGTTATTTAGAAACCTAGCTGATTACTAGGGATATTCGTTGCTACAGGAGTGGTTATTGCTTCTTGTCTTGTCATTTCTTTTTTCCTTTTGAGTCAATAGTTAGCAAATACAGGCTTTTTAAGAGGAAGAAATCATGGATTCAAACTGACATTTCCAATTCAAATTATGCAGGTTTTTACTTAACCTGTTCAATTTTATACTTGATCTTTTCTCTTCACTAAAAATTTTATAATTTTATATAATACCCACCCACTGCCGTCGAGTCGATTCTGACTCATAGCAACCCTGTAGGACAGAGTAGGACTGCCCCATAGGCTTTCCAAGGCTGTAGTCTTTACGGAAGCAGACTGCCACATCTTTCTCCTGCCAGAGCGACTGGTGGGTTTGAACCACCGGCTTTTTGGTTAGCAACTGAGTACTTTAACCACTGCAACACCGTGGCTCCTTATATGATACATAGACATAATTAGTTATTTGTATAATACCTCCACCACCCATTTGTCAGTTTGTCCTACTATGGTGGCTTGCATGTTGCTGTGATGCTGGAAGCTATGCCACCAGTATTTCAAATACCAGCAGGATCACCCATGGTTTCAGCGGAGCTTCCAAACTGAGGCAGACTAGGAAGAAAGGCCTGGCTGGCAATCTACTTCCAAAATTTGTTGGTGTTGTTGGGTGCCATTGAGTCACTTCTGACTCATAACGACCCTATGTACAACAGAACTAAACACTTCCCAGTCCTGCACCATCCTCATAATCGTTGTTTTGCTTGAGCCCATTGTTGCAGCCACTGTGTCAGTCTAAAGGCCACAATCAACCAACTTGATGTCATAGGCATATATAGAACACTCCACCCAACAGCAGCAAACTATACATTCTTTTGCAACGCACATGGAACATTCTTCAGAATAGACCAAATCTTAGGCTACAAAGCAACCTTCAACAAAATCCAAAATATTAAGATAATACAATGCATCTTCTCTGATAACAATGCCATAAAAGTAAAATTAATAACAGGAAGAGCAAGGAAAAAAAAATAAAATGAGATCTTGCTTAAAAACTACTGGGTAAAAGAAGAAAACAAAGATGGAATCAAAAAATTCCTAGAATTAAATGAGAATGAAAACACATCTTACCAAAACTTTTGGGACACAGCAAAGGCAGTGCTCAGAGGTCAATTTATAGCAATAGATGCGCACATCAAAAAAGAAGAAAGGGATAAAAATGTTAGCTTTACAACTCGAACAAATATAGAGAACAGTAAAAGAAGCCCACAGCCACCAAAAGAAAGGAATTAATAAAGATCAGAGCAGAAATAAATGAAATAGAGAATAGAAAAACGATAGAAAGAATCAACAAAACCACAAGTTGGATCTCTGAAAGGATCAACAAAATCGACAAACTATTGGTCAAATTGACAAAAGAAAAACAGGACAGGAAGCAAATAACCCAAATAAGAAATGAAATGGGGGACATTATAACACACCCAACTGAAATAAAAAGGATCATAACAGAGTACTATGAAAAACTGTACTCCAACAAATTTGAAAACCTAAAGAAAATCGACAAATTTCTAGAAACACACTACCTACCTAAACTAACACAAACTGTCAAAAATCTGAACAGACCCATAACAAGAGAACAGATTGTAAACGTAATTTTAAAAAACTCCCAACAAAAAATGTCCTGGCCCAGGTGAGTAGTGTCTGGGGTCTTAAAAGCTTGTGAGCAGCCATCTAAGATACTCCACTAGTCCCACCCCATCTGGAGCAAGGGAGAATGAAGAAAACCAAAGACACAAGGGAAAGATTAGTCCAAAGGACTAATGGACCACAACTACCACAGCCTCCGCCGGATTGACTCCAGCATAACTAGATGATGCCTGACTGCTCTGACAGGGATCATGATAGAGGGTCCTGGACAGAGCTGGAGAAAAATGTAGAACAAAATTCTAACTCACAAGAAAAGACCAGGCTTACTGGTCTAACAGACACTGGAGAAACCCTGAGAGTATGGCCCCCAGACATTCTTTTAACTCAGTACTGAAGTCACTCCTGAGGTTCACTCTTCAGCCAAAGATTAGAACAGGCCCATAAAACAAAATGAGACTTAATGGGCATACCAGCCAAGAAGGCAGGACGAGACAGGAAAGCTGGTAAGGGGGAACCCAAGTTCAAAAAGGGGAGATTGTTGATACGTTGTGGATTTGGCAACCAACGTCACAAAACAATAGGTGTATTTTTTTATGTTTATTATGGTGAAATATATATAACAGAACATTTGTCATTTCAATCATCTTTACATATACAATTCAGTGACATTAAATTATGTTCACTATGTTGTCCAGCCATCACCATTATCTATTTCCAAAATTTTTCATCACCCTTAACAAAAACTAAGTACCCCTTAAGCAGTGTTTCTCATTTCCTTCCTCCCACCTGTCCCTGGTAACCACTGATAAATGTAGGTCTCTATGCATTTACCAAGGAGCCCTGGTGGCACAAGAGTTAACTACTCAGCTACTAGCAGAAAGGTTGGCAGTTTGAACCCACCCAGTGGCATCATGAGAGAAAGACACAGCAGTCTGCTTCTGTAAAGATTACAGCCTAGAAAACCATATGGGGCAGTTCTACTCTGTCATATGGGGTTGCTATGAGTTGAAATCGACTCAACGGCACCCAACAACAACATGCATTTGCTTATTCTAGATATTTTTATATAAGTGGGATCAACAATATGTGTATTAATTGTTTACTGAGAAACTAATTTGCTCTGTAAACCTTCATCTAAAGCACAATTTAAAAAAAAAAAAAAAGTGAAAAGACAAGCTATCAAGTGGAAGAGTATCTATGAAAACCATATATCCGACAAGAACTTAATAACCAAAATATATATAAAACTTTGCCAGCTTAACAACAAAAAGAAAAACAACTGATTCATAAAATGGTCAAAGGACTTGAAAAGACAGTTCACCAAAGAGAACATTCAGATGGCCACCAAACACATGAAAAGATGCTTGGTGTCATTAGCCATCAGAGAGATGCACATCAAAACCACATGAGATATCATTTCACTCCACTACAATGGCTAAGATAAAACAAACAAACAAACAGAAAACAACAAATGTCGGCGAGGATGTGGGGAATTTGGAACCCATGTCTATTGCTGGAGGGAATGTAAAATGGTACGACCATTGTGGAAAACAGTGTGGCGATTCCTTAAAAAACTAAAAATGGAACTACTATATTGTGTTGCCATCCAGTCAATTCCCACTCATAGCGACCCTATATGACAGAGTAGAACTGCCCTCATAAAGTTTCCAGTAATCTTTATGGAAGCAGACTACCACATCTTTCTCCCACAGAGCAGCTGGTGAGTTTGAACCACCAACTTCTTTGGTTAGCAGCCAAGCACTTTAACCAGTGCATCACCAGAACTACCATATGTCCCAGCAATTCCACTCCTAGGTATATACCCAAAAGACTTGAAAGCAGAGACTCAGAGACTTGTACACCAATGTTCATTGCAGCACTATTCATAATAGCCAAAAGTTGGAAACAACCTAAATAGTCACCAGCAGATGAATGGATAAGCAAACATAAACATACAATGGAATACCACTCAGCCAGTAGGAGAAATGAAATTATTACTTGCCACAATATGGATGGACCTTGAAGACATTATGCTGAGTGAAATAAGTCAATCACAAAAAGATAAATATTGTATGACCTCACTTACATAAAAAGACAAACGTATAGACCAAAGTTTATTAGTGGTTACCAGGGGCAGGAGGTAGCAGGAATGGGGTGGGAGTTAACGGTGATGGAAATATCATATTGATTAAGGGTAGGATTCACAGCTGATTATTGTAATTGCTGTCAATAAGTTGTACACCTGTAAAAAGTTGAATTGGCAAAAGTTGTGTGATAGATATATTTACGACAAAAAGAGAGAGAGAAAGTCCTGACACAGATGTCTTCACTGGAGAATTCTACCAAACATTCAGAGAAGAGTTCAAAACCAGTACTACTCAGCTATTTCAGAACATAGAAGAGGATAGGATACTTCCAAATTAATTCTATGCTGGCTTCATAACCCTGAGCCAGCATAACCCTGATAGCAAAACCAGGCAAAGACACCACAAAAAAAGAAATTTACAGACCAATATCTCTCATGAATATAGATGCAAAAATTCTCAACAAAATTCTAGACAACACAATTCAGCATCGTATCAAGAAAATAATACACCATGACCTAGTGTGATTCATACCAGATATGCAAGGATGGTTCAACTTTAGAAAATCAATCCACATAAGCCACCACATAAATAGAACAAAAGAAAAGAATCATGTGATCATTTCAATCGATGCACGAAAGGCATTTGATAAAGTCCAACACCCATTCCTGAACAAAATTCTCAATAAAATAGGTATAGAAGGGAAATTCCTCAACAGAATAAAAGTCGTCTATACAAAACAACATCATTCTCAACCGAGAGAGGCTGAAAACTTTCCCCCTGAGAATAGGAACAAGACAAGGATGCCCTTTATCACCACTCCTATTTAACATTATGCTGGAAGTCCTAGCTAGAGCAATAAGGCAAGAAAAAGAAATAAAGGGCACCCAAATTGGAAAGGAAGACATAAAACTAACCCTATTCATGTGTGATATGATACTATACATAGGGAACCCTGAAGACTCCACAAGAAATCTACTGGAACTAATATATTCAGCAGAGTAGCAGGATGCAAGATAAACATACAAAAACCAGTTGAATTCCTATACAAAAATAAAGAGAACTATGAAAAGGAAATCAGGAAAGCAATACTATTTATAATGACCCCTAAAAAGATAAAATACTTAGGAATAAATCCAACCAGGGATGTGAAAGACATATACAAAGAAAACTACCAAACACAGCTGCAAGAAACCAAAAGATACTACATAAATGGAAAAACATACCATGCTCATTGGATAGGTAGACTCAACATTGTGAAAATGTCAATTCTACCCAAAGCAATCCGCAAATACAATGCAATCCCAATCCAAATACCAACAGCATTCTTTAATGAGATGGAAAAACTAATCATTAACTTTACATGGAAAGGGAAGAGGCCCTGGATAAGTAAATCACTACCAAAGAACAAAATAGGAGGCCTCACACTAACCTCAGAACCTACTGTACGGCTACGGTAATCAAAACAGCCTGGTACTGGTACAGTGACAGACACATTGACCAATGGAACAGAATTGAGAACCCAGATATAAAACCATCCACCTACGGTCACCTGATCTTTGAGAAAGGCCCGGAGTCCATTAAATGGGGGAAAAAAGTCTTTTTAGAAAATGATACTGGCAAAACTGGATGTCCATCTATTAAAAAAAATGAAACAGAACCCGCACCTTACACCACACACAAAAACTAATTCAAAATGGATCAAAGACCTAAATATAAAACCAAAAACTATAAAGATCATGGAAGAAAAAATAAGGTCAACGCTAGGGGCCCTAGTACATGGCATACATAGGCTACAAACCATAACAAACAACACATAAACTCCAGAAGGTATGCTAAATAGCTGGAATCTTCTATAAATTAAACACTTATGCTCATCAAAAGACCTCACCAAAAGAGTAAAAAGAGAACCTACAGACTGGAAAAAATTTTTGGCTCTGACATATCCAACAAAGTTCTAACCTCTAAAATCTACAGGAAAATCCAACAGCTCTACAACAAAAAGACAAGTAATCCAATTTAAAAAAGGGCAAAAGGATATGAACAGATACTTCACCAAAGAAGACATTAAGGTGGCTAACAACACATGAGGAAATGTTCTCAATCACTAGCCATTAGAGAAATGCAAATGAAAACTACAATGAGATACCATCTCACGCTGACATTACTGACATGAATCAAAAAACAGAAAATAACAAATATTGGAGAGGCTGCAGGGAGTTTGGAACTCTTACACGCTGCTGGTGTAATGATACAACCATTTTGGAAAACCATATGGCACTTCCTTAAAAAGCTAGAAATAGAAATACCGTATGATTCAGCAATCCCACTCCTAGGAATATATCCTAGAGAAATAAGAGCCATCATACCAATAGACTTATGCACACCCATGTTCATTGCAGCATTATTCACAACAGCAAAAAGATGGAAACAACCTAAGTGCCCATCAACAGATGAATGGATAAACAAACTATGGTACATACACACAATGGAATACTACGGAACAATAAAGAGCAATGATGAATCTGCAAAACATCTCACAACATGGACAAATCTGGAGGGCGTTATGCTGAGTGAAATAAGTCAGCTACAAAAGGACAAATCTGTATGAGACCACTATTATAAAAACTCACGAAAAGGTTTACACACAGAAAGAAACAATCTTTGGTGGTTACGAGGGAGGGGAGAAGTGGGCAGAGAAAAACAGTAAATAGACAATAAATAAGTGGTAACTTTGGTGGAGGGTAAAACTCTAACAGTACTGGGAAGTCAGCGCAACTTGTCCAAGGGAAATTCATAGAAGATTCATAGACAAATCCAAACTCCCTGAGTTACTGGGGCTGATGGCTGGGGGCCATGGTCTCAGGGAACATCTAGCTCAATTGGCATAACATAGTTTATAAAGAAAATGTTCTACATCCTACTTTGCTGAGTAGCATCTGGGGTCTTAAAAGATTATGAGTGACCATCTAAAGTACGTCTCTTGTCCCACCCTGTCTGGAGCAAGGAAGAATGAAGAAAACCATAGACACAACAGAAAGATTAGTCCAAAGGACTAATGGACCACAACTACCACAGCTTCCACCAGACTGAGTCCAGCACAACTAGATGGTGTCCAGCTACCACCACTCTGTGCTCTGGCAGGGATCACAATAGAGGGTCCCAGACAGGGCTGGAGAAAAATGTAGAACAAAATTCAAATTCACAAAAAAAAGACCAGACTTACTGGTCTGACAGAGACTGGAGAAACCCCGAGAGTATGGCCCCCAGACACCCTTTTAACTCAGTACTGAAGTCACTCCTGAGCTTCACCCTTCAGCCGAAGACTAGACAGGCCTATAAAACAAAACAAGACTAAATGAGTACACTAACCCAGGGGCAAGGATGAGAAGGCAGGAGGGGACAGGAAAGCTGATAATGGGGAAACCAAGGTTGAGAAGGGGAAAGTATTGACACATCACGTGGTTGGCAACCAATGTCACAAAACAATGTGTGTATTGATTGTTTAATGAGAAACTAATTTGCTCTGTAAAGTTTCACCTAAAGCACAATAAAAAATAAATGAAAATAAAGTTGAACGGCCAGGTTGTAGCAGATCCAGAAGTGAACAAATCAACCGACTCCAAATCGTGTGTTCTGTATGTTACACCACACAATTTTTTACATGACTTTCTCTGAAGTCCATCTCATCTAGCCCTCAAAGATTTTATTAGTGTTTAGGGAGGAAGGTAGCTTATGCACTCAGTCACTTCTTGACAAACCTAGTTTATAGCTAAGCTTAAACTCTTGGTTTCAAACACCTTGCCATTTATTTAGGGAGCAACCACTATAACTCTCAGAAGGTTTCACACCAGATGTGCTTCTTTTCAGAAGAAAAAAAAAAGAAAGATGCTTGTTAGGGGAGTAGTTAGCAGGAAAGAGATTGGAGACTTAATATGATATTGCAATTGAGCTGATTTGTTAATTGTGTCATTATTAGGAAATATTATTAAACTAAATTATAGTTATACAGAAATCGGTTAGCTCCAGCTCTGTTAGGAAAAGATAATTGTCTTGTTGATGTAAAAATAAAGCCCAATATAATCTGGGCCTCTTTATTTATTCTGTAACTTAACTCAGCTAATGTATTTCTCTGAAACTCTCTGAGCATTTGCAATGGCTGGCTTTTATTTCTCCTTTACTAATTAAGTTAGTCTTATTTCCAAATCATACCACAAGTGAGAGTAGGCAATCTTCCTTCATTTTTAAAAATAAATTTGGATACAATCAACTTCTGCTTTTCTTGCAGCTCCCCAAATCCTATGGGTCTTCCACATTGTCTACATATCCCCCTTAGTCTGCTAGAATCTTCATAGTCTCATCCCTATCATCCCCTCCCTTATTTTGAATTCCCCATACTCTGAATTCTCTCATTCTATTCACTTCCTCCCCCAAGAACCTAGCCTCACCCATATATTTTATGTCATTATTTTGGGCATAAAGGGGTTGTGGAGAGGGATACCTGAGGAGATGCTGAAAAGAGATCTTTGTTTCCATTGAGCTTTTTGGTTGTAAGGAACAGAGGCTCACCCAAGTTTTCTCAAGCTCCAAGGGACTTGATGTATGGACACAAATGAGAATATGGAAAGAGCAATCTCAGCTTAGTGTTTGAGGCCTTCTCTTGTTTCCCCCAACTGAGTCTCTGCCTTTAGTAATTGATTCCTCTTTTCTCTCTCTAAACCTGATGCTTTGACACCATTCCCTGTCTAGTGCAATACTTCTGTGCAGATGGCATTCTGCCTTCCTCTCCTCGCTGCTGTGGAACTACTGGCCTCTCTTGACCCTCACATCTGCGGCTGTCCACGTCCTCTGGCTGGATCAGTCCCCTTCTCTCTTTTCCTGTTGTGCTCCCCTACGAGCAGGAACATCTCTGCTTTCTACAGTTGGACTTCTCCTAAGATGGACTAAATATCTCTCTGGGCTTCCTCCCATCAACTACTCTGGATTCGTCCCAATCCCTGCCCTGCCCCATGGGTGCATCCAATCTCTAAATCAAAAGCATCCCAGCCTAGCCCTTCCTACCACTGACCAAGTGCTGGATCATCTGTCCAGTCCCTTGAATGGTTTGCTGAATGACTACTTTGTGCCAGGCTCTGGGGACATAAACATGAGTAAGAAAAAGGTCCCTGCCCTTGAAGAGCTCAAAATTGAGGAGTTTTGACAATAGCTCCAACTTAATGGAGAAATCAATAAGGAATTGGAAGTTATTTGGAATTGGGAAAAAGAAAACCAGAAGGGCAGTAGGTGGTCCTAGGGAAGTAGAAAGGAGAGTTTGTGGCATCAGTACTGTTATGGATTTAGTTGTTTTCCCCCAAAATGTGTTGTAAATCCAACTCCTATACCTGTGGTTATAATCCCATTTGGGAATGGATTTTCTTTGTTATGTTAATGAGGTGGTATTAGTATAGGATGTGTCTTAAATCAATCTCTTTTAAGATACAAAAGAGATTAAACAAGCAAGCAAGTGAGCAAGCAGAGATGGGGGAAGATAGATGCCATGTCACATGAAGATCACTAAGGAGCTAGGGAATAGAAGCTGAAGAGACAAGGACCCTCCCCCAGAGCCAACAGAGAGACAAAGTCTTCCCTTAGAGCCAGCACCCTGATTTCAGACTTCCAGCCTCCTAAACGATAAGAAAATAAATTTCTCTTTGTTAAAGCCACCCACGTGTGGTATTTCTGTTATACCAGCACTAGATAACTAAGACAAGCACAACATAGCTTGTGTAAAGACAGCCCTATAGAGCTATGGCTTGGTCCAGTGTGATTCATTTGTAAAGTAAAATCACACTAGTAAATACAAAAGCAATTATTTCAGTGCTCATCCTTCCTATTGTGACTCACAGGAAACTGGACAGAGTATTTTCAGCTCTGGGTCATTCTGTGTATATGCAGACCTAGCCCCAGTTCTCCTATATGTGAGATTAAAAACAGCTTCAAGAAGCACTGCTGTTTACTCACAAGTTACAGATACTCTCTTTAGCTGCATGTAGGTTGTCTACCTTGAGGATTCCGATGAAAAGGAGAGTTCTAGGCTGGCTTGTCCTGAGACTTAGAAGGTCCCTGGGTCCCATTTCTTCCATCAGAGTTTGCTCTGGTAGAATGAAACCAATTTTTAAAAGGCTTCCAAATTGTTTTGTTTTATTAGAAATGTGGTTTTATTATCATGATCTTAAAATAATTGGATTGTTATCTGTGGCACAAAAATCTCTACTTTGGACTGTTATAAATTTATTTATTCTGATGAGATATGTTTCATTTCCTGCTTTATCTATAGCATGACAAAAAACAAACAAAAAATCTGAGAGTTTTTTAATAAGAATATGTTATATCGATATGTCCTAGCCTCCCAAACTACCTGTAGTTCATCTAAGATACCACACTGCCCCTTCTTCTTGTCTTCTCCATGAAGGAATCATAGGCTTCTTTCTTGGCCTTCTTTCACATGAGAATCCTATGACCATGCCAGTCTGGTTTATTAATTCCTTTGTATTTCCAAAGCACTTCATATATGCATTTATTAACATGACACTGTTTATGTGTCTGTCTTCTATGTGTAGAAGTTAAGTTCTCAAGGGTAAGCACCTTGTCTTACTCATCTTTGATTCTTCGGGATCTAGCATAGTGCCTGCATCATGGTTGGCCCTCAATAAATGCTTGTGAAGAATCATTCCAGTCACGGGCCGAATTTTATTTACAAAATATTTGACCACCGCAAGAAGGCGTTGAAGATTCCTGTTATAACATAAATACATAATTAAAGGAGAGGGACATGCCAAATCACTAACATTAGATGATTAGATTAGATGATCTTGCCAGTTACCTAGATGAGTACTGAGATAAAGAAGCACAGGGAAGGTGAGATTTAACTGGTAAGGGTAGGAAGTAAGGTTTGCAAAGCAGAGCCCAAGACAACAGCAGACTTGTATGAGGTACCATAATGATCAGATCTGTATTCCGCAGCCAAGGAGGTTGCAAGGGACTGACTGCTTGTAGCAGATGAATATGATAGTAAAAGTGGAGGGAAACTGGAGGGAGATTGTGATGAAGCCAGTGACAAAGCTTGCTTAATGTATTGTTAAAATTTTACATTAGCTTCCTTGATTTATTTATTCAATAAATATTCACTAAAGTTTTATCATGTACCAGACCCTGGGCATCAACACACAGCCTCTCCCACACAGGAGCTTATAGCAGAGGTTCTCAAAGTGTGCTCCCTGGACCAGCAGCATTAGCGTCACCTGGGACATTTTAGAAATGCAGCTTCTGAGGCCCCATCCCAGACCTATGAATCAGGAACTCCGAGGTTGGAGCCTAGCGGTCTTTGAATCTTTGGTATAATAAACCCTCCAAGTAATTCTGATATACACTAATGTTTGGAAATCACTGACTTATAGTATATTGAGGGAAATAGACAAACAAGAATATATATATGTGTGTGTGTGTGTGTATACATACATATATAGTCTGCTTGTTTATATGTAATATTTTACATATTATGTTTTATAACAGATATAATATGTACGCGAATCTATATACATATATATACACATATATATTGTCATAGGTTGAGTTCTCTAGAGAAGCAAAACCAGTGATGAGAGAGAGAGAGAAAGAGGGATTTCTCTAAAGGAAATGGCTCATGCAGTTATAGAGACTGGGCAAGCCCCAAATCTGTGATTCAGGCATCAGGCATCAGACTAGCGGCTTCTCCTGACTCACATAGCTGCAGGGGCTGACAAACCCAAGATCCACAGGTCGGACAGCAGGCGGCTGGCAAAAGTTCCAAGAACTGGAGGTCAGATGCTGATGAGCCAAATGCAGGATCCAGAGCAGAGCAAAAGACAGCGCACTTTGCCAGAAAGTCCACATATATTGGATGCAGGCTACACACCCAAGGTAACTCCCTTTCAGCTTACTGGCTACTCATAGCAGATCCCATTATGGAGGTGATAACATTATATCAGATCTCATCATGGACGTGATAACATCATTATACAATTGCCTAACTACATCATAACTGCCAAATCACTGAGAATCACAGCTCAGCCAAGTTGACACACAACCTTAACTATCACAGTCCACCCCTTGTCAACTTGGCACCTGTACACATCTCCTTAAACCATATATAATCTCTGAATAAAGACAATTATAAAGTCATACTTGAGCCTAACATGATACAACTAACACATATACACATGAAAATGCACTAGCCCTGTTTAGATCTTATATAAGTGAAGAAAACAAAAATATTTGATGCACATATACGAGGAAGAAGTACTCATAACAATTACAGCCCTTGTTTCTGCAACTGGTCATGTGGTCATAACTGGTATTTAGAACTAGCTTCTTCCACCACTCATTCCATATTCCTCTTGCCCTCAGCAAGCACCTCAGCTGGTCATGGTTCTTTGCCTGGTGGGGTGACCGAAACCTTCATTCCTGAAGGGTCTGGGCATTAGTAGTCATGTTGGAATTGGTTTGCTGTAGTTTTCCATTGACTTTAATCGCAGGGCATGGTAGTACTAAGACACGCAGTAAGGGAACTCCTGCATTCCAGACATATTCTTCTTTACCTCCATTATGTAATATCAATCTGATTTCCTCTTGGTAATTAGGATCAATCACACCAGCCAGTACGATAACTCCCTTCTTTTTTTTTTTTTATTATTGTTGTAATTTAAACGAAGTTTACATTTCAAGTTAGTCTCCCATACAAAATTTTATACATACATTGTTATGTGACCCTAATTTCTCACCCCATTCTGCGACAGCACACTCCTCCTTTCCGCCCCTGATTCCCCATGTCCATTCAACCAGCTCCTAACCCTCTCTGCCTTCCCATCTAACCTCTGGACAGAAGCTGCCCCTTTGGTCTCTTGTATCTACTTGAGCTAAGAGGCACACTCCTCACGAGTATCACTTTATGTCCCATAGTCCAGTCCAATCCCTGTCTGAAGAGTTGGCCTCGGAAATTGTTTTAGTTCTGGGCTGATAGAGAATCCAGGGTCCATGCTTTCCGGGGTACCTCC
>NW_004444053.1:1041750-1062188 GCF_000243295.1 Trichechus manatus latirostris
ATATCCAGTTATGCTAGCACCATTTATTAAAGAGACAGTCTTTTCCCCAATTAACAGACTTTGGGCCTTTGTCAAATATCAGCTGCTCATAGGTGGATGAGCTTATATCTGGATTCTCAACTCTGTTCCATTGGTCTATGTATCTGTTGTTGTACCAATACCCGGCTGTTTTGACTACTGTGGTAGTATAATAGGTACTAAAATCAGGTAGTGTAAGGCCTCCCACTTTGTTCTTCTTGAGTAGTGCTTTATTTATTTGGGGCCTCTTCCCTTTCCATATGAAGTTGGTTATTTGTTTCTCCATCTCATTAAAAAATGCCAGTGGAATTTGGATCGGGATTGCATTGTATCTGTAGATTGATTTGGGTAGAATTGACATTTTCACTATGTTGAGTCTACCTATCCATGAACAAGGTATGTTTTTCCACTTATGCAGGTCTCTTAGTTTCTTGCAGTTTTCTCTGTATAGATCTTTTACATCTCTGGTTAGATTTATTCCTAAGTATTTTATCTTCTTGAGGGCTACTGTAAATGGTATTGATTTGGTAATTTCCTCTTCGAGGTTCTCTTTGTTGGTGTAAAGGAATCCAACTGATTTTTGTATGTTTATCTTATATTGTGAAACTTTGCTGAAATCTTCTATTAGTTCCAGTAGTTTTCCTGTGGATTCTTTGGAGTTTTCTGTGTATAAGATCATATCCTCTGCAAATAGAGATACTTTGATACTTCTTCCCTACCAATCTGGATGCCCTTTATTTCATTTTCTAGCCTAATTGCTCTGGCTAGGACCTCTGGCACAATGATAACTCCCTTCTTTGCCTGTTGATCCAGAGGCATAAGGAGCCCAAAGTGGCCAGGTGGCATTCTTAACTTCCTGTTCAGTGGAATCAGTGTTGAGTCTCCTGGTGGAGCATTCCTCCCTTTGGAACTAAGATCTCTAGACCTGCAGAGCATAGGGTCAGGGGGAACAGGAAACAAAATTTTTCGAGTGGTCTCTAGGGGTAATAGTGAGTGGTGCTCTCCCATTTCCACCCTTTGATAACTTGACCCATGAATCCTAGCTATGGGAGAAACGGCACCATATATATCCTCCTGGAGAACATTGCCCCAGTCCTGCAAGGTATTGCCACCTAGCTGGTGCCATAATTGTGTCTTCCAAAGTCCATTTCATCCTTCTATCAAGCCAGCTGCTTCAGGATGATGGGGAGCATGGTAAGAACAGTGAATTCCATGAGTATGGGCCCATTGCTGCACTTCATTTGCTGTGAAGTGAGTCCCTCGATCCAAGAGGATGCTGTGTGGAATACCACGATGGTGGATAAGACATTCTGTAAATCCACGGATGGTAGTTTTGACAGAAGTATTTCATGCAGGGAAGGCAAATCCATATCCAGATAAGTGTCTATTCCTATAAGAACAAAATGCTGCCTTTTCCATCATGGAAATGGTCCAATATAACCAACTTGCTACCAGGTCACTGGCTGATGACCTCGAGGAATGGTGCCATATCAGGGACTCAGTGTTGGTCTCTGCTGCTGGCAGATTGAGCACTCAGCAGTGGTCATAGCCAAGTCAGCCTTGGTGAGTGGAAGTGCATGTTGCTGAGCCCATGCATAACCTCCATCCCTGCCACCATGGCCACTTTGTTCCTGAGCCCATTGGGCAATGACAGCAGTGGCTGGGCAAAGAGGGTGACTGGTTTCCACAGAACGTGTCATCCTATCCACTTGATCGCTAAAATCCTCCTCTGCTACGGACACTCTTTGGCGAGCATTCACATGAGACACAAATATCTTCACATCTTTGGCCCATTCAGAGTGGTCTATCTACATACTTCTTCTCCATACCTTGTTATCTCCAATTTTCCAATCATGTTCCTTCCAGCTCTCTGGCCATCTAGCCAAACCATTGGCCACAACTCATGAATCAGTAGACAATTGCACATCTGACCATTTCTCCTTCCAAGCAAAATGAACAACCAGGTGCACTGCTCGAAGTTCTGCCCATTGGGAGGATTTCCCTTCACTACTGTCCTTCAGGGAGGTCCCAGAAAGCGACTGTAGTGCAGCCACTGTCCACTTTCAAGTGGTGCCTACATATCGCACAGAACCATCTGTAAACCAGGCATGAGTTTTCTCTTCCTCAGTCAACTGTTCACAAGGAACTCCCCATGAGGCCATAGGTGCAGACTGGGAGATGGAAGGTAATGTGACATAAATGGAGACCATGGACATTTAGGCCACTTCCTCATGCAACTTACTTGTGCCTTCAGGTCCTGCTCAGACCTGATCTCGTATATACTACTTCCACTTAATGATGGAGTGCTGTTGTGCACATCCAACTTTATGAGTCTGTGGGTCCGACAACACCCAGTTCATGATGGGCAGCTCAGGTCACATGGTGACTTGGTGTCCCATGGTTAAGTGTTCAGTTTCTACTAAGACCTAGTAACAAACCAAAAGCTGTTTCTCAGAAGGAGAGTAGTTATCTACAGAGGATGGCATGGCTTTGCTCCAAAATCCTGAAGGTCTGCATTGTGATTCAACAATCGTGGCCTGCCAGAGACTCCAAACAGCATGTCTACCTGCCACTGACACTTCAAGCACCTTGGATAGGCCAGATCATACGGCCCAAGTGGCAGAGCCACTTGCACAGCAGCCTGAACATGTTACAGAGCCTTCTCTTGTTCTGGGCCCTGCTCAAAGCTAGCAGCATTTTGAGTCATTTGATAAATAGACCCTAGTAGCACACCCAAATGAGGGATATGTTGCCTCCAAAATCCAAAGAGACCCACCAAATGTTGTGCTTCCTTTTTAGTTGTGGGAGGCCAGATTCAGTAACTTATCCTTCACTTTGGAAGGAATATCTCGACATGCCCCAAACCATTGGACCCCTAGAAATTTCACTGAGGTAGAAGTCACCTAAATTTTTGTTGAATTAATTTGCCACCCTCTAGTGTGTAAATGTTTTACCAGTAAGTCCAGAGTCATTGACACTTCTTCCTTACTAGGTCCACTCAGTATAATGTCATCAATGTAATGGACCAGTGTGACATCTTGTGGAAGGGAAAGGTGATCAAAGTCTCTGCAGACTAAATTATGACATAGGGCTGGAAAGTTGATACACCCGTGAAGTAGGTGTATTGGAGGTGTATTGCTGGCCTTGCCAGCTGAAGGCAAACTGCTTTTGGTGGTCCTTCGAAACAGGTATGGAGAAAAAGGCATTAGCCAGATCAATAGCTGCATAACAGCTACCAGGAGATGTATTAATTCCCTCAAACAATGAAACTATGTTGGAACAGCAGCTGCAATTGGATTCTCCACCTGGTTAAGTTTTCAGTAATCCACTGTCCTTCTCCAAGATTCATCTGTTTTATGCATAGGGTAAATAGGTGAGTTGAATGGGGGTATGGTAGGAATAAACCACCCCTGCATCCTTCAAGTCTTTGAAAGTGACAGTAATCTCTACAATCCCTCCCGGAATTTTATATTGCTTTTGGTTTATTATTTTCCTAGTTAGGGGCAGTTCTGATTGCCTCCACTTGGCTTTTCCTACCATAACAGCCCTTGCTCCACTTGTCAGGCATCCAATGTGGGGGTTCTATTCCATTTATGCATTCTGGAACTGGGAAATCACTACAGGATGGGTTTGGGGACACACTGAACCAACTGTGAGATGGATATGAGCTAAGACTCCATTAATAAACTGACCTCCATATTCCCCCACTCTGATTGGTGGGCCAAAGTGACATTTTGTGTCTCCTGGAATTAGTGTCAGTTCAGAGCCAGCATCCAGTAATCCCTGAAAAGTCTGATTATTTCCTTTTCCCTAATGAGCAGTCCCTCTTGTTAAAGGCTGTCAATCCCTTTGGGCAAGGCTGGGAGAAAGATTAACAGTATAAATTTTTGGCAGTGTAGCGGGGTCCTTCCTCAGGGGGACCCAGCCTCCCCTTCATTCAATGGTTTGAGGGCTTGCAAACTCACTCAAGTCTTGGAATTGACTTGACTGACTCTCCATTCTGGTGATTTAAGTTAGACTGCTGTTCGCTTCACCTAGAATTCTTCCACTTGCACAGATCAAGTAAATATTTAGTAGATTTCCTGTCTGTTTCACTCCTAGGGACCTCATGACTAAGTACTCGAAAATCATCAGTCCACAGGAGTCAGATTATTCTGATTACTGCTTTGACTTCGCTGTCCATTACAGTAACCACGCCCACCTTGTATTTCTCAGTTGAGTACCTCCACTTGGTCCCTACCACCATGGGGTCAAATCAGCCCCATTATAATTAGGTTTCTTAATTCAATTAGGGCAGTTCCCACTGCCGATTCTGACTTACATAAAAGAGCAATTACAGCATTCTTCAAGGATGCTGGGGATCCCTTCACAAATTTGTTCCTCACCATTGTGGTAAAAGGTATGTCTTCTGGGCACTCTGTGTGGGTCTGTGGGCCTAAACTGATAAGTCCACTGTAACATGCCAATTTTCCTAAGCCTTTGTATACCTTCTTCTATTGTATACCAAGGCAGGTCTGGTACTTAAACTTGATTTAGTATTGGCCACCATGTAATCCATGCTTCAGAGACCCAACCAAATAAACTATTAGATCCTTTCCTAACCTCTTGAGCTGAAACACTGAATGAAGAATCTATGCTTAGTGGGCCCATATCAATAAACTCAGACTGCTCCATCTTTATGTTACTTGCAGCATTATCCTACACCTTTAATGGCCATTCCCACACATATTCCCCAGGTTTCTCTTTGTATATATTAGAAAAGTCAAATGGTTGTTTTGTAGTATGGTGTACCTCCCCTTGGGTCATGCTCTGTACTTCACCTTTTGGGGCTCGCTGGGACTTCGGTCTAGTTATAGGTCTAGAAGCCAAAATGGGTGGTGGGGTTGTAGTCTAAGAACATTCAGCAATGTCTTATAAAGCACCTGCCTCAGGAAATGACTCAGACAAAGGCTCTTTAGACACAGCTGGGTTAATCTCTTCAGATGGGAGTGAGATGGCTAGTTCTGTTGGCAGGAATGATTCAATGGAATTTAGGGGCTCAGCTTCCCCAGCTTCCTGATTATCTACCCATATGTCCCCATGCCAAGTTTCAGGATCCCATTTCCTCCCAATCAATGCCCTCACTTTAACTTCAGATACTTCTCAAAGTTGGGAATTGAGTTGGCATTGTAATTCAGCCACTTTTATGATAAGACTCTGGATTTGGTTTTCAGCAATATCAGCTCTATCACTACAAGAAATAAGGCTTTTTTTTTTCAAAGGCGCAAGTGGAAACTTTGAGGTCATTTATGTGGCACTTGAGCTTTTCCACTGAAGCCCTGAGCCCATCTCTTTATTTCACCACTTTGGCTTGCAAAAGTAGGACCAACCAACCAGCTTCCTTATACTTCTTTTTCTGACAAAATTGTAGAAAGGTATCAAACATACAATCACCCAGAGCCTTGCTTCTCATCAATACTTGATCTATTGATGGTGATATTTTGCATATTTCTATTGCCACCTCACATCATGGATTAGCAGTGCCCTCTTTACTACTGGAAGCAGAGTCATCAACATCTTTAAGACTAACCAGACTTGAGAACCAATTTAGAAAATTCATCCTTACAATTTTGTTTCTGCAGAACCATTCTCAGTACCAAATGTCTTAGGCTGAGTTCTCTAGAGAAGCAAAACCAGTGTAGCATATATATATATATATATAGAGAGAGAGAGAGATTTATCTCAAGGAAATGGCTTATGCAGTTGTAGAGGCTGGCAAATCCCAAGTCCGGGGGTCAGGCATCAGGCAGCACGCTTCTCCTGACTCATGTAGCTGCAGGGGCAGACAAACCCAAGATCCACAGGTTAGACGGCAGGTTGCTGGGTCACAGCTGTGAAGGCTGACAAATCTGAGATTGGCGGGTAGGACGGCTCAAGTCCCAAGAACCGTAGGTCAGATGCTGACAAGTCGAATGCAGGATCCAGAGAATAGCAAAAGCCAGCGGCTTTGCAGAAAATCCACATAGGTTGGATGCAGGCCACATACTCAAGGAAACTCCCTTTCCTCTGACTGGCTGCTCACAGCAGATCCCATCATGTAGGTGATCACATTATATCAGATCTCATCATGGAAGTGATTACATCATATACGACCGCCAAACTACATCATAACTGCCAAATCATGGCTCAGCCAAGTTGGAACACAACCTTAACGATCACATATATATACATATTTATATAATGAAATAAGAGCTTTGATAATGTTAAATAGAGAGTATGGTGAGAAACTAAGGAGAAGCATCTCACCTTGACTGGGATGATGAGGAGAGGGGAGAGGAAATAGTTAGGGAAGACAAAATATCTGGGCTGAATTCTGAAGGATGTGTATGAGTAAGCCAAGTGGAATAGGATAAGGGACATTTTAAGCCCTGAAAGGAGCTTGTGCAAAGGCCCAAAGAAATGTGTGTGTGTGTATGTGTGTGTGAAAGAGAGAGAGAGAGAGGAGAGAGAAGAGGGAATCATAACATCATTTTGGGAAACTGAGATGGTACAGTATGATGGGAGCCTAGAGTTAAGGACTACCTGGTAAGTCCAGAGAGGTTAGTCCAGCCCAGAGCATACAGATCTTTGAGCCATATTTAGGAGTCTATCTTAAGAGCACTGAAGGGCTGTAAGCAAAGTAACAACATGCTCACAGCTGCACTTAAAAAGATCACTCTGGTTGTGGGGTAGTGAATGGATTGGAGGAGGGCAAGAATAGGGAGAACAGTTAGGAGGCTGCTGCAGTATCCAGGAGAGAAGCAATGAGGGCCTGAAGCAAAGTTGTAATAGGATGAAGGGAGGTGGACAGATTCCAGAGATAGTGTAGTTGTTGTTGTTAGGCGCTGTCTTAGTCATCTAGTGCTGCTTTAACAGAAATACCACAAGTGGATGGCTTTAACAAAGAGTTTATTCTCTCACAGTCCAGTAGGCTACAAGTCCAAATTTGGGGCTTCAGCTCCAGGGGAACACTTTCTCCATTGGCTCTGGAGGAAGGTCCATGTCATCAATCTTCCCTTGGTCTGGGAGCTTCTCTGCACAGGAACCTCAGGTCCAAAGGATGCACTCTTGCTCCCAGCACTGCTTTCTTGGTGTTACGAGTTTCCCATGTGTCTCTGCTTGCTTCTCTCTTTTATATCTCAAAAGAGATTGGCTTAAGGCACTATCCAATCTTGTAAACCTCATCAATATAACTGGCACTAATCTGTCTTATTAGATCATAGTGATTGAATTTACAACACATAAGGAAATCACATCAGATTACAAAATGGTACACAATTATACAATACTGGGAATCATGACATGGGAGCCATGTTGACAGATATTTTTGGGGGACACAATTCAATCCATGACAGGTGCCATAGAGTCAATTTTCATAGTGACTCTATGTGACAGAGTAGAACTGCTTCATAGCTTTTTCTAGGCTATAATCTTTACAGGAGGAAATCACCAGGTCTTTCTCCCGTGGAGCCCCTGGGTGGGTTTGAACCACCAACCTTTCAATTAGCACTTAATCAGTGCACCACCAGGGCTGCTTCCTGGGATACTAAGGAGGTGGAGACACAGATGAGGACTGTGGCCTGACCAGTGCTCCCCAGGATCCCGGCCTGGGTGACTGATGGGGTGGTGGTACCGTTCACCAAGATAGGAAATGGAGAACTTACTGACAAAGCCTCCTGCCAAGGGGACCCGTTCCTACAATAGTCTCAGTGTCCACAGTTGAGGTCTCCAGTCCACAGGGGCCTCTGCTTGCACTATAGGGTGCAGCAATTACAGTAAGTCCCTGGGTTACGAATGTCTGACTTAGGGACAACTAGTACTTGCCTTTAATGTTATGTAAATTTGCCCTCACTTTGACACGATTGAACCAACCCCTACTCATAACAAATTCTTCATTACAATCACCTTCACTTGCTGCACATGCAGCTTTTACATCACTGAAAAGATGTCAAGCCTTTTCTTGCAGCACAGTAAGGCTAAACAAGAACCAAATGCACCTGTTCTGACTTACCTACAATTCAACTTAAAGACATACTTAGGAACGGATCTTGTTCGTTACCTGGGGACAGTCTGTATAGATGAGGCTGTAGCCACCTGGGACCTGTTCTCGGATTCACGGCACCTGCAAAGGAAGCACCGCTGCTGGTGTCTCTGGGCCTTCCACTCTACCTGGGCATCTGCCTTCAATCCCACCAGCCTCCATCTCTGTCATCTTAATTATGGCCCTCAGGTCATTGCTCCTCTGTGATACTCTCATCCAGACCCTGCTCTGTGCTTTCTCCTCCCTGACCCAAAATCCCTGCTCTCCTCCCTTCCAAACACCTACTGGGTCCTGCAGAACCCTTATCCATGGAAACAAGTGCTTACATAAATTCTTAAGCTGTTGATAAACTGCTGCTTTCAAATTCCTGCCTTAATTGAAATCTGTCTCTCTGAGTACTCTGCTTCTCTCACAGCCCTCTTGAGTGGGGCAGCCCATTCTCCCACTCTCCGCATAACTCAAAGATGGTGGTGGGGTTTAGTGTCCTCACTCCTCAATGATGCGTCAGCACCATTTCTTTTCTACCCCCACGTAAAGCCCCAACCTTTTGAGGCCTACATCACCCAAGTCCACCACTCTTTCACCTGCTTCCTCTGTGTCATCTTCAGGCCTGCCTGGAGGCTTTGGCAACTGACCTATTATTGCCTCCCTTTCCTAAGTCCTGCCATCATCCTGGGTGATTTCAAAGTCCATTCATCCAACATCCTAGCTGGACACCTCCAGAAGCTATTTTAATAATTCGTAGCCACTTAGCTGCAATTAGGGTAAACTGCTACTGGGCAGGCAGGGAACCTGGTCATGCTCTTGGGACAGTAGCAGCCAGGTGTCTCACAAATATGGTTAGCTGAAAATGAGATCATAGCATTATTATTATTATTATTATTATATTTAGATGAAAGTTTACAGAACAAACTAGTTTCTCATTAAACTATTAGTACACATATTGTTTTGTGACATCGGTTACCAACTCCACAACATGTCAACACTCTCCCTTCTTGACCTTGGGTTCCCAAACACCAGCTTTCCTGTCCCCTCCTACCTGCTAGTCCTTGCCTCTGGGCTGGTGTGCCCTTTTAGTTTCATTTTGTTTTGTGGGCCTGTCTAATCTTTGGCTGAAGGGTAAACCTCAGGAATGACTTCATTACTGAGCTAAAAGGATGTCCGGGGACCATGCTCTTGGGGTTTCTCCAGTCTCTGTCAGACCAGTAAGTTTGATCTCTTTTTGTGGGTTAGAATTTTGTTCTACATTTTTTTTCCAGCTCTGTCCAGGACCCTCTATTGTGATCCCTGTCAGAGTAGTCAGTGATGGTAGCCGGGTACCATCTAGCTGTGCTGGACTCAGTCTGGTGTAGGCTGTGTAGCTGTGGTCCATTAGTCCTTTGGACTAATCCTTCCATGTCTTTGGTTTTCTTCATTCTCCCTTGCTCCCGAGGGGGTGAGACCAGTGGATTATCTTAGATGGCCTCTGACAAGCTTTTAAGACCTCCAGACACTACTCACCAAAGTAGAATGTAGAACATTTTCTTTATAAACTATGTTATGCCAAGTGAGCTAGACATTCCCTGAGACCATGGTCCCCACGGCCCTCAGCCTAGTAATTCAGTCTCTCAGGGAGTTTGGATGTGTCTATGGAGCTTCCATGACCTTGCCTTGGACAAGTTGTACTGGCTTCCCCAGTACTGTGTACTGTCTTACCCTTCATCAAAGTTACCACTTACCTATTGTCTAGTATTTTTCCACCCCCACCCCTTCCCTCTCTCATAACCATCAAAGATTGTTTCTTCTTGTGTGTAAACCTTTTCATGAATTTTTATAGTAGTGGTCTCATACTGTATTTGTCCTTTTGTGATTGACTTCTTTCACTCAGCATAATGCCCTCCGGATTTATCCATGTTGTGAGATGCTTCACAGATTCATCATTGTTCTTTATCATTGTGTAATACTCCATTGTGAATATGTTCCATAGTTGGTTTATCCATTCATCTGTTGATGGGCTCCTAGGTTGTTTCCATCTTTTTGCTATTGTGAACAATGCTGCAATGAACATGGGTGAGCATATGTCTATTCGTATGATGGCTCTTATTTCTCTAGGATATATTCCTAGAAGTGGGATTGCTGGATCATACAGTATTTCTATTTCTAGTTTTCTAAGAAAGTGCCGTATCATTTTCCAAAATGGTTGTACCATTTTGCATTCCTGCCAATAGTGCATAAGAGTTCCAATCTTCCCACAGCCTCTCCAACATTTATTCTTTTTTTTTTGATTCATTCCAGTAATGCTGGGGTGAGATGGTATCTCATTGTAGTTTTGATTTGCATTTCTCTAATGGCTAGTGATCTCGAACATTTTCTCATGTGTTTGTTAGCCACTTGAATGTCTTCTTTGGTGGAGTGTCTGTTCATATCCTTTGGCCATTTTTGAATTGGATTATTTGCCTTTTTGTTGTAGAGGTGTTGGATTTTCCTGTAGATTTTAGAGATTAGACCCTTGTCGGATTTGTCATAGCCAAAAATTTTTTCCCAGTCTGTAGGTTCTCTTTTTACTCTTTTGGTGAAGTCTTTTGATGAGCCTAGGTGTTTAATTTATAGAAGATTCCAGTTATCTAGCTTATCTTCTGAAGTTTGTGTGTTGTTAGTTATCGTTTGTATCCGGTTAATGCCATGTATTAGGGCCTCTAGCATTGATCCTATTTTTTTATTCTATGATCTTAATAGTTTTTGGTTTTATATTTAGGTCTTTGATCTATTTTGAATTAGTTTTTGTGTATGGTGTGAGACATAGGTCCTGTTTCATTTTTTTGCTGATGGACATCCAGTTTTGCCAGCACCATTTGTTAAAAAGACTGTCTTTTCCCCATTTGATGATTTTTGAGCCCCTGTCAAAGATCAGGTGACCATAGGTGATTGATTTACATCTGGGTTCTCAATTCTGTTCCATTGGTCAATGTATCTGTCATTGTACCAGTACCAGGCTGTTTTCACTACCGTAGATGTACAGTATGTTCTAAGGTCAGTAGTGCGAATCCTCCTACTTTCTTCTTCTTCTTCAATAATGCTTTACTTATCCAGGACCTCTTCCCTTTCCATATAAAGTTAATGATGAGTTTTTCCATCTCTTTAAAGAATGCTGTTGGTATTTGGATCAGGATTGCATTGTATTTGAGATCATAGCATGTTTTGACACAAAAGAAGAGAATGAGTTAAGTTTTATTCAAGTTAAAAATTAAATGAACTCACATTGTAAAACATTTAATACAGGTGTCTGGCACAGAATAGGTTCCCAGTAAGTCAGTTATCCTAGTTATTGTTATCATCAACCTCCAACCCTTCTCTCCTGAAATTGCATGTTTACACATACATACCCATCACACATACTCCCCACACACCACCTACCAACTTGTCAGGACATCCTGTTTTATCCAAGTGCCTTCTTCTGCTCTCTCTTTTTGATGAATGCACTAGTTTTCAAGTAGCCTCTGGAGTTGCTTCAGTCCAGAGATTCTCAAAGTGTAGTGTACATAAGATTAGTCTGAGAAGCTTGTTAGAATTGAAGACCTTCCTACCAATAAGATCCCATTCTTAAAGATTCTGAATCAGTAGTTCTGGGTGGGGCAACAGGAATCTGATTTTTATTAAGCACTCCAGATGATTCTGGTGCATATGGTCTCGGGGCCTCACCTTGAGAAATAGCATCACTCTAAATCCACCAGCATGCACCGAGTCACTGCTGCTACTAATGAAGACAGTTACTGAGTGAATACCTCTGCGAGGCACTGTGCTAGGTACTTGTATATATTAATTATCTCATTTAATCTTCCTAAGAACCCCATGAGGTATACTATTATTATGGAAAATAATGAGGAAAGTGGGCTTGGAGAAGTTAAGTAACTTTGTAGAGGTCACACATCTAGTAAGTGGGGGAGCCAAGAGAGGAACCAGGGAGCCTAATGCCACCCAGATGTTTATCCACCTAGGTTCCTCCCTAAGAACTTGTTTAGACTTCTCTCATTTCATGGTAAATGTTGAGGGTCCACTTGCCAAATCCTAATGCTTTTTTCTTCCCCGCTTATCTTGGTCTGCTTGATCTCACCCCATGACAACAGGAACCCGTGAGATCTTTCTTTCTTTTTTTCCTTTTTAACATCAGCCACGAAACTCACACTTCAGTGATGTTTTACCCATCAGCCCAGCCTGGGCTCTGCTTCCAGACTTGTGGCCACCCCTGCATGAACAGCCTTCTGCTTGTGCTGACAGAGAGAGGGCTGACCCTGAGAACCCGCTTAGATATCAGTCCTGTCTTTCCTCATCCCTCTCCACCAACTCCTTCCCAGGAACCATCTCCAAACTTTGAATTCAAATTTAAGCCGCTTACTTCAGAAAGGCTATGCTTTCCCATTCAAGTTGCCTGCATGGAAACTGCCTCAGTTTTGTTTTTTGAATTCTTTTTTATCTCCAAAAGAAGCAAGGAAAATAAAGAAAAAGATGTCGACTGTAGGGCATCCCTAGACAAAAAAGAACATGAATTCCTATTATTGTTCCGCTTCTCTGTTTGGTTTTATTTTAATTTGTTTCCCAGGTAGCTATTTTATAAATCCCTAACTCACCCCTTTCATTTCAGGCTTTAGAAATTAGCATACCATGGTTCCTTTAGTAATACTGAGACCAGCTAGGGACAGAAAAGTCCTTAAACAACAAGTTATGTCAGTTAAAAATTTTTCTAGAAGAATGCGGTCAACCACAATTGTTTACCTCACTCACAATTAAAATTTAAGCTTCTTCCTCCTAATCTTCCCGCTTGCATCTGTCGTTTAGATCAGCCAATTAGAACTAGAATCCTGGGCATGCGGTGCGGTAAGAGACCAGGTTGACCGCCGAATGGCCCCATCCCATAATAAGTATTGCCTAGGACCCAAAAGACCCATGCCAAGGAACCAAAATCACCAGACATACATCATCGAGCAGTGACCGAGCCCATTTCAAAAGCGAGAAGTCCATCAGCCACTTCTGTGCCAATCCTACCCCGACCCCTTTTTGAATATGTATGAAGTTAATGAATATGTATGAATTCCCCTTTCCCGCGTGGTACAAAACTTCCTCCAGCCCTTTGTTTGGGGAGAGAGTGCTTTGGGACTGATCCCCCTGTCTCCTTACTCGCTGCTAGTAATAAACTATGCCTTGCTTTAAATCCACTTGACTCTTAGTTATTCTTAACGAGAGTACAAGCAGCAAACCCATTGCATTCGCTAACAATTCTGCATATCCCCTAAAGTCTTACAGCTTGGCATTTCTCTAGCCTGAATTAAAGCACACACATACACACACAAACACACACACCTATCCTTTATCAGAGTCTATTGCTATAGAACATTTTGAAGAGCAGGTCTTACTAGGTAACTATCCAGTCATTTTCTCACAACCTTAAAAGAAACATTTGAATCAAGGTGTTTTTTATGTGTTTGTATTTTCCTGAGTCCCCAGTGAATGCTCATTTATGCTAAACTAACACCAATTCCTTGTGAAATGGACACAATTACTTCAATAAATCCGTTGCCATGAAGTCAATTCTGACTCATAGCACCGCTATAGGACAGAGTAGAACTGCCCCATAGGGTTTCCAAGGCTGTAATCTTTGTGAAAGCAGACTGCCACATCTTTCTCCTGTGGAGTGGCTGGTGGGTTCAAACCACCACCCTTTCGGTTAGCAGCCAAGTGCTTAACCACTGCACCACCAGAAAAAAAAAACCACAACCAAACCCATCACCATTCGTTGAAGTCGGCTCGACGGCAACCCTATAGGACAAAGTAGAAGTGCCCCATAGAGTTTTCAAGGAGCGGTGGATTCAAACTGCCCATCTTTCCGTTAGCAGCTGAGCTCCTAACCACTGCCCCACCAGGGCTCCTTAATTACTTCAGTAGTTGACATTATTTATTGTAACAATGACGTAGTGCAGCAGTTTCCCTTTATAAATGATTCTAAAATAGGACTATTTACCTATGCTCCATTGGCTTTTTTGCCACTGTTACATGACATACACTGTTACATTTCATAGGACACTTGGCTGTTTTATATATATGTATGTGTATATATATATATATATATATAAAACAACAAAGAATTACAATATTCATGCAATTAAAAGTTTAATGTAAAAAATAAAATGAAAGACAAAAAAAAAAAATTAGCGCAAACAATGTTACTGATTTTCAAGAGTATCTCTACTCCAAACCTTAGAGTGCCCTAAGAAAGTTAACCTCAACACAAGCCAGCAACGGCTGTGAGGATGGCCGCTGGGTCGCTCCTGCTTCTGGAGTTGAGCAGTTCTCCAGGCAAGTAGAAATTGACATCTGCCCTCATAAGTTCAGAGAAATGCCTCAGAAGCCAGAGTAGGAGTGTTGATTCTCATAACTCAATTTCTCATCATCCAAATGGGTGTGCCTTGGATTATGACTATAGATATAAAAGACCTGGAGGCTGATCTATAAGTAGATATCCCCCGTTTTGCTTATTTGGTGAGCTACATACAGGAATTTTAACTTTGACTTTTGGCTACAGTTCCAACTGCACCCAAAAATACCCTAATGCTAGCCTTAAATCATCCTTTTGGGAGTCCTCAAACCCTACCAAGGTTCTGGTTGGACATTAGGTCTCCCTTTGGCTACATACACACACACACACACACACACACACACACACACACACACACACACACGCACAACTGTAAGACAGGTAGTGGTTAAATTTCATAACTCCTCTTTCAATTTCAGCTTTCTCTTTTCAGATCCTACTCTGCTAATATTTTCTGCCAGATTAGTATTTCCCATTGGGCTTGTCCTGTTCTGGCAGTCCCACATACTTAAACCCTTCGATTCCTCTCTAGCACAAAGCCATTATATAGACATATTATATTAGACGTTATATAGACATTAGCGGGGAGGGTATATGCCTGTGTCTGAGAACCCCTGTTCCCAAACCCCATGGGCTTGTACCAGCACGGCCCAGTCTAGTCATGGTTGGTTGGGCCATGCTGGACACCTGACTCAGTCTGTCTCAATCAGATTCACTGTTCTGGAAGTTTTAAATATGCATCAAGGGATGGCTAGCAAGTTTTCTACTAGGAGGTCTGGGGGGCACATACAAAGAGAAACAGAAAAATCTAATCTGCAAAGAAAGCATTCATGCAGACAGGAGAGGAGAGGGAGACAGGGAGAGAGAGGAGGGAAAGAGAGAGAGAGGAAGAGAGAGACTAGTGTTACCCGAATAGGGTCTGTGCCCTGGAGCAGTCGAGCCAGTGAAAGTTACTCCAAGTTAGAAAGAGGGAGAAAGTTTTATTTAGGAGGTGTTCAGCACCAGGGATCCAGCGATCTGACAGCAGTGCAGGCTGTTTCTAAGGAGTCTCAAAGGGCGTTTTTACATTAGAGCTTATATATGATTTCTACAAAGGTTAGAGTGTAGTTATTCATTACAAGGTAATTAGAAGAGACTCTTCATCATGCCAAAGAGATACATGCTGGACATTTCCTTATCAGGCTAAAGATATACGTATCACACATCTGGGCTCTAATCTTCCTGGGGAGGGGGGTGGGGGTCATAATCCACAGGTGGCTGAACAGAACAAAACAAAGTCATTAACAAAGTTAATGCGGAAAGGAAAAGGCAAAGAAAAAAGAAAAAAAAACTTATAGGTTCATCATGGCATTAGTTATGTCAAGCTCTCAGTCACCCACTTTGAAAAGGAGAAAACATGCTGGGGAGTATTAGGGTCACACATTCCCCCTTTTGAAGATTGGGTGGCCATATACACCCATCCCAAGTTTCAGCCTATTCCCTTAGATCAGAAAGCTTCAAGCGAAAGGATTGGGGCTTTTGCCTGTGATGGGTTTGAGCTATCCATTGGACAGTCTGACTTGGGACAGAGAATGCCATCTCGCATATACACATAAATTGGAGACAGCAACAGATTTACAGGCCTATAGAGACCCATCCAATTCTACTAATGAATAAGGTTTTTAGCCAGGTAAGATCTGGCAGCCAGGATGTCAGCCAGGAAAAATCAAATCCTTCATGAATCTTATAACAGAACCCCAACTATAAATATCAGAATATTATAACTCTTTCTTGGTGTGTTTAAAAATGGTGAAATTTCTCAGTGCCTCTAGAGGAGTATAAACCCTGGTGAGACATGACTTGAGGGCCGAGTTGGCATGCAACACCCCATCCGGACAGAAATCAGTAATATTTAACATTTCTGTAGCAATATAGATCCCCAAATTTTCATCTTTCAACAAGGGGCCAGGGGAAGTGTTTATCTTGGGGACAAGGATTCCCTGGGTGGAAATCTCTCTGGTACCTAATAGTAATCCCATCCAAGCTAGCATTAAAAATATTTTTCCTTTTTAACTTCAGGCTGTCGATGGGTGAGCTTTCTTCTTGTCACTGTAGACCAGGTGGGGCTTGACACAGGAATGATGGATCCACAGTTTGACTCCTGCAAGCTTCATGACTGTGTAAGTGCTAAGTAGTAATGGTGAAGGGTCTAGTCCACTTAGGCACGGGAGGTCCTTCCACTTTTGAAGGAGCACCTGGTCACTGAAAGAGTGCATGGCTATCTCAAGAGGGAGCTTCTGCCAGATCCACACCGCCTGATGCAACTGGGAAAGAATTTTGTTTAGAGAAAGCAAATATTTAGACACCATTACATTAGGGGGCTGGGTGGAGGACTGTGGGGAGAGTTGGTTGAGACAATATGGTCTCCCATAAAGTATTTCATAAAGACTGATTTTAAGTTTTTCCTATGGTGCAATACGGACTCGGAGGAGGGCCAGTGGCAGAACATCTGTCCAGGGCAACCTGGTCGCTTGGCACAGTTTACTAAGATAATGTTTTATGGCCTGATTCATTCTTTCAACCTTTCCACTAGATTGGGGTCTCCATGCTGTGTGGAGTTTTCACTTTATTCTTAAAGCAGCCGACACCTGTTGTACCACTCTCTAGCCGTCTCGGTCCAGCAGGGAAAAAGATTTTACCCATCCTGAAAAGAATCCACACACAGCAGTAAATATTTCATCCGATGTTTAGTTTTGAACACTTTACAAAAGTCAATTTGCCATGTTTCACCTGGAAAGGTCCTATTTCTTGAGGGTCAGGAATCTTGGGCCCATAAGTCTTTGCATAATGTCCTTTTTGTTCCAGTGCTACTGTCACCATGTAAGGGTCAAATGCGATAGTATCATGTCCCAAAGTAAATTTGTTAGCCTCTTTTACGATAATGCTGGCTGCAGCAACTGCTTGGAGGCAGGCTGGCCATCCTTTTAAGAAAAGTGTTCAGATTTTTTAGGGAAATAGACAACAAGGCATCTCCGTGGTCCCAACAACTGGGTTAATAAACCAACGGTTACCCATTATCTTTCATTTATATAGATAACTCGAAGGGTTTTTGATAATCTGCCAGCCCTAGGGCTGGGACTTTCATCAACTTGGACTTTAAATCACAAAAGGCTTGCTGACACTCAGGAGCCCATTTGAAAGGGTCTCTCTCCGCCCCCTAAGTAGCCTGATAGACTAGGCAGCAGACGGTTTCTAGGTAGCAAGCACCTTTGCCCTTGTGAGATGAAGAAACCTAGGTATTTTTACCTCTGTGAGGTTAGCTTGTAACTTTCTTAAAGAGACTCGGTATCCAGCTCCGGCCAAAAAATTTAACACAGTCACGGTATTTGCAATGGAGTCTTCCTCAGATTCGATTCCTATTGGGAGGGGTATTGAAGGACCACTCCTTGGTCGAGGAGTGGTAACTGCTCTAGATCTTGGGCCAGCGCTGTTCCAAAAATAGTGGGGGAGTTCATAAACCCTTGGGGTAGCACAGTACAACAGAGCTGTTTCTTTCTTCTGTTACCTTCGTATTTGAAAGCAAAGATCAGCTGACTCTCAGCAGCCAGTGGGATACAAAAGAAAGTGTCTTTTAAATCCAAAACAGTAAAATGAGTACAGAAAGGTGGGAGAGCTGATAGTAGGGTGTATGGGTTCAGGACTGCTGGGTGTAAGGTCTTCAGGACTTTAACAGCCCAAACGGTACTCACCGGTCGACGCCTTCTTTACCAGCAGAAAAGAGGTGTTGAATGGGGATCCACACCCTTGCAACAGTCCCCACTCCAGGTGTCAAGTGATTAGTCCCTGCAGTCCCAGATGAGCCTCAACTCTCAGAGGATATTGTTTAATCCGAGGAGGCATGACATTGGGTAACAGCTCCACCATCACAGGGAGGACAGTGTGAGCTCATCCTGGCTGGCTGCTGGCCCAAACCCATGGGGCCACGGCATCAACCGCTCTTTGAACTGTGGGTGAGATGGACGCAGCGGATAGCACCAGTTGGGTGAGGGCTAAGAGAGCTGCTTGCACTTTCTACGGGTTTGCTGGCCGTACTGTCAGAGACAAGCCTTTTTCATCGAAAGAGATTTCAGCATGCACTTTGCTCAGGAAATCCCGCCCCAAAAAGAGGGACCAGGCAATTCGGACATGTATAGAAACTAATGGGATAGTTTGATTTCTCCTATTTCATAGTCCACTGGCTGCAAAAAGGATCGAGTCACCTCTTTCCCAGTCACCCCAACAACTTGAGTGCTGTTAGTCAAGGCAGTCCCTTTAGGCTTCTAGGTGAGTACTGAGAAGGCTGCTTTGGATCAACCAAAAAGTCTACTGGCAGTCCTCCCACCATAACTTTTACCAGGGGATCGGTAGGAGGTATCAAAAGTTGTCTCCCCTGGTCTCCATCATTCAGAGTCCTCCTCCTGCTCTTTCATAATTCCTGGAAAAAGCTTTTCCCCCTTTCCAATCTTGCCTGGCCCTTTTCCATTCTTTCTTTGTGGGCACTCATTTTTCCAGTGTCCCTCCTCTCTGCAAAATGCACACTGGTTTTTCTTTAGTCAGGGCCCGCCCTTACCTTGGTCTCGTCACCTTCCTCCAGACGATCCTAGAGCAGTGGCCAGTAGATTGGCCTGTTTTCTTCATGTCCTAGTCTTTTTCTCAGCCTCTTTTACCGAATCTCTGTTGGTAAAGACCTTAAATGCATTCAGTCATGGCACGTGGGTCTGACCGATACTCCAGAAGGCTTCACTTTCAGTTGTACAGATTGGATGCTGGGAACAGATTATGGCCCCACATCATCTGAGGTAGGCGTTTCTGCAGTGGGGACTGGCACATCCTGGAGTGGGTAAAGCCCTCCCAGGGCAACTGGGCCAAATTGTACCCCATTCCTAGTATAGGGTGGGGAGGCCATATCTGTCCCACCTCCTCCGCCCCCCTTTAATGCCTTCCCATCTTCATCTTCTGATACCACTGGGGAGGGGTCACAAACGGGTGTCAAGGGGGTTTTTCGAGGTGACGGAATGAGAAGAACATCCTCTGGTTCTTCATCTCCTACCCTGTCATCATCATTCGCCTGCACAAGAGGGGCTAAAACAGAGGCTTTATCTTTTTTCATGCCATAAAGTCATAAAATATTCTACATACAGCTTTTCATCCCACTTGTTAGTTCGAGTACAAAACAGATCAAGCTATAGAATAGTACCAAAATCTCTAGAACCATATTAAAGTCCCCTTAACCCCATCAGGGAGCTAGTATTGAGGCCACACCTAATTACATAAACCTTTAAGACATCTCTTAGTTAGGGGATCCCCTTCTAAATAAGTCTAGTTCCTAGTGAACTCTCAGCCGGAACCTTACTTCCCTGGGTACCCACTTGCAACAGGGAACTTCACCAGTCTCTCATCCAACCTCACAGGACCTAGTCATCCATTCTTGGAGGGAGTCTACAAGAACCAACGCCCCTGCAGCTTTTACAGAGGATTTACCACCCTATGCCCAGTTACCTACCATGGTCAACAGAAACTTTCTCCCTCTGTCCAGAGCTCGCTACCATGGAGTCCTCCCCCAATGCCAGACCTCCAGGCCAACACAGGTTGAAAGACCTCCACAACTTGAGGAGGGGTGCTCCTTCTCTCTCCCCGGGTCCTTCCCAGGGGCTTGGTCCTTAGGGAGATGGAACCAGGGCCTGAGTAATTCAAGCCCCACGTTGGGCACCAAAACTTTGTTATCTGAATAGGATCTGTCATGGATTGAATTATGTCCCCCCAAAAATGTGTGTATCAATTTGGCTGGGCCATGATTCCTGGTATTGTGTGATTTTCGTATATGTCATAAATCCTGCCTCTATGATGTTAATCAGGGAGGATGGGTGGCAGTTGTGTTAGTAAGGCAGGACTCAGTCTACAAGATTGGATTGTGTCCTGAGGCAATCTCTTGAGATATAAAAGAGAGAAGTGAGCAGAGAGACAGGGGGACCCCATACCATCAAGAAAGCAGTGCCA
>NW_004444053.1:1072916-1079016 GCF_000243295.1 Trichechus manatus latirostris
TATCTCTTCATTTGATGTTCTAGGGTTTCAGGATTGTTGATTCTCTGTTTGGCTTAGTTTTTCGGATCTTTGTTGTGGAGGGACGGCGTGGTGTTTCTGCCTAGAGCGCCATCTTGCCGGAAGTCCCTAGGGGTATGTTTTTGTGTTTAGTATTCTCATCAGCAATTAACTGAGGGGTACTGAGGACTCCCTCAGGCATTTAATTCCTGGAGACACTTCTAGGCCCCAGGCCAACTGCCTGTGTGCCACTAACCACTCTCCCTGTTCCCAGGGCCCCACTAGCTGCCTCTGTGTACTTAGCAAGTTTTCTTTTCCTTGGCCTACTTCAGAACCTAAAAAGGGATCCAAACTGCTACTGCCTTTGTTTCATTTTGAGATCAGCGTGAGTCCCTTTGAGGATTTAATTTTTTTTAGTTTAGACATCTAGTGAAAACAAGGGGTCAGAGTGGATTTTTAAAAAGACATGGGAAGCATGTAGCAAAGAATTTAATTTTGCTCAATAAAAGGTCTGGCTTTTGCCCTAGGCTTCTGGGAGGTAATCTCCAGTGTCTTTGTTTGCCTAAGGGAGTAGGGTCACATTAGACAGATACAATGGATTTAAGGGGGACACGGAGGTCTGGCCAAGTCCGAAAGACAACTGTGTGACTTAGGGTGGGGATTTGGGTCATGCTGTGTATATCAGGTCACCTGGAGACTGAGATCAAGCATGTGGACAATCAATCAAGCATGCCTATGTAATAGAGACCCAGTAAAAACTCTGAACACTGAAACTTGGGTGAGATTTCCTGGTTGGTAATATTCCATGTGTATTGCCACACATCAGGAAAATAACTCTTCCCAGTTCCACTGGGAGAGGACAACAGAAGCTCTACATTTGGTACATCCCTGGACCCTCACCGCGTGTTCTTCCTTTGGTTGATTTTTATCTGTATCCTTTCCCTGTGTAAACCTCAACTGTGGGGGTGACTGCTTTCAGTGAGTTCTGTGAGCCTTCTAGAAACCTGAGGGTGGTTTGGGAAACCCCCGAAAATTGCAATTGTTGTCAGAAGTGAGGGCAGTCTTGTGTGGACTGTGTTCCCTCTCACTTCTCACACAGTTGGCTCTTAACTCTCACAAGATGAAAATGTCATATAAAATGAGACAAGTGGTCAGAGTTAAAGCATTCTAAGGTCCTTAGATTGTTTGGGAGGAGGGTAATAAAACAGATTAATAGAAGCATGTTAATAAAAAAAGTAGGGGGAAACCACAAAACAAACAGAAATAGAATATATAACTTAAATCCTTGACTTTGTGCATTGCCAACCAGAAAACTAGGGAGTTTCTATGAATGCCCGTAACAAGTATCTGACTTCATATAGCTGCAGTGCTGACATAGCAGAAAATGACCTACAGTTATAGTCCTGCAGGTTGCTGAAATTCAACATAGGTTTAATTTGTATGTTTACAGGTCTCTTATGTGAAATTTAGGACATTTTTAGGCCAACAGTAAGAAATTTAAAGTTGCAGTAGTAACATTTGGGAGGACTGCAAGTACCATACCCTAAGCCTCTAACCCCCATCCCTCCTCTCCTGCCTAATGAAGTTGGTCCTCCTTTGCTTGAAGACTCTAAGATGACCTCATCTGGGACAGACAACTTGCAAAAGAGTGCCAATTTTCCTTGTACCCCACTCCTATCACTTCTCAGTGCTTCCAGAGCTTTAGCTAGTCTCAGATCTCAGCAGACCCAGAGACAGGCTGCAAAGTCAAATCCAGGAGAAAACTCATAAAAAGCAAATGAATTGCAATATTTTGCTAATTTTGCTAATATTGATGAAATCCTGGGAAATATGTATGGGAATAAAATCTGATGATGCTAGTCCAGGGAGGTAAGAATGTAATTTTATTGTGAGCTGAACGAACTGGTGTGTTTCATGTGATCCTTGATTCAATGTGCTGGTGTGAACAGCTGGGACAGCTCAGTAGGCTAACTGAAAACTGGACTGAACCATGACCTTTGCTGAAAGAAATGGAGACACAGATTTTCCTTGGTCTAATGTAGAAGTAATGAAGGAGCCCTGGTGGTGCAGTGGTTAAACACAGGGCTGCTAACAGAAAGGTCAAAGGTTCAAGTGGGAGAAAGATGTGGCAGTCTGCTTCCATAAAGATTACAGCCTTGGAAACACTATGGGGCCGTTCTACTCTGTCCTCTAGCATTGCTATGAGTTGGAATTGACTCGGCAGTGGGTTTTTTGGGAAAGAAACAGAGATAAGGATGTTGGGGTGGATTTATGGCATGCAATTTGCTCACCCACCTCCTAATTATGTTCCCTAGGAGGCCTAGTGAGCATGTGGTTTACCAGGAAATATATTGGCAAAGCATCTTTGGAAAGTGCTTTGTTGGCTGTCCTCTGTAAGTCAGGGATGAGGGTGGGAGATGCTCCATTGAAATAGACTCCTTGATTTCAGTGGGAGATGTTGAGATGCCCACAATGGCTTAATTGTCAGAGAAGGGGCTCTGGTGGCACAGTCGTTAAGCTTTTGGTCAGCGGTTCAAACCCCCCAGCTGCTCCGCAGGAGAAAAGACCTGGTAATCTTCTCGTAAAGATTACTGCCTATGAAACCCTGTGGGGCAGTTCTACTCCATCCTACAGGGTTGCTATGAATCAGAATCGACTCCATGGCACAGAACAACAACTGCCACAGGCAATGGAGCACAGTCAGTATAATAGGCAACAAGGACAGAGTGACAATCAGAATGGGTTGACCCACAGAGATTCGGGCAGGGGCGATTGATGAAGTGTCCCTAGGTCAGAAATAGATGGAGAGTACACTCAGGTTCTACTAATCTGTATTACCAACACAACCCTGAGTGTGTGGTAAAACAAAATGGTTTAAGTCACTCTCATGGATTGAATTGTGTCCACAAAAAATACTGTGCCACGCTGGCTAGGATATTTTGTGATCTGATGTAATTTTCCTAAGTGTTGTAAATCCTAATTTCTGCCTGTGGTTAATGAGGCAAGATTAGATTATGCTAAAGAGGATTAGGGTGGGATGCAACATGTTTACTCAGGTCACAGTTTCCCTGGGGTGTGGCCTGCATCACCTTTTATCTTACCAGAGAAAAAGGAGAGAGAATTGGACAGAGACGGAGGGACCTCATACAACCAAGCAAGAACAGCCAGGAGTGGAGCATGTCTTTGGGCCTGGGGTCCCTGTGCTGAAAAGCTCCTAGACCAAGGGAAAATTGATGACAAGGACCTTCCCCCAGAGCTGACAGAGGAGAGAAAACCTTCCCCTGGAACTGGTGCCCTGAATTTGGACTTCTAGTCTGCTAAACTGTGAGAGAGTAAATTTCTGTTTTTCAAAGCCATCCACTTGTAGTATTCCTCTTTTAGCAGCACTAGATACCTAAGATCAGTTAATATGACTATTATTCAAAATTATGCACCATCCACTAAGGCTAAAGTTGAAAAAAATTGAAGATTTTTACCAACTTCTGCAGTCTGAAACTGATTGAACATGCAATCAGGATAATTACTGGTGATTGGAATGTGAAAATTGGAAACAAAGAGGAAGGATCTGTAGATGGAAAATATGGCCTTGGTGATAGAAACAATGCTGGAGATCCCATGATTGAATTTTGCAAGACCAATGACTTCTTCACTGCAAATACCTTTTTTTCACCAACATAAACCACCTTTATACACATGGACCTCGCCAGATGGAATACACAGGAATCAAATCAACTACATCCATGGAAAGAGATGATGGAAAAGCTCAATATCATCAGTCAGAAAAGGGCCAGAGGCCAACTGCAGATCATACCATTAATTACTCATATGCAAGTTCAAGTTGAAGCTGAAGAAAATTAGAACAAGTCCATGGGAGCCAAAGCATGACTGTGAGTATATCCCATCTGAATTTAGACACCATCTCAAAAATAGATTTGATGCATTGAACACTAATGACCGAAGACCAGACGAGTTGTGCAATGACATCAAGGACATCATATATGAAGAAAGCAAGAGGTCATTAAAAAGACAGGAGAGAAAGAAAAGACCTAAATGGATGTCAGAAGAGATTCTGAAACTTGTTCTTGAACGTCGAGTAGTGAAAGCAAAAGGAAGAAATGATGAAGTCAAAGAGCTGAACAGAAGATTTCAAAGGGTAGCTCGAGAAGATAAAGTAAAGTATTATGATGACATGTGCAAAGAGGTGGAGACAGAAAACCAAAAGGGAAGAACATGCTCAGCATTTCTTTTTTTTCCTCTATTTTTTTTCTATTGTTGTGCTTTAAGTGAAAGTTTACAATTCAAGTTAGTCTGTCATACAAAAATTTATACATACATTGTTTTGTGACCTTAGTTGCTCTCCCTAGTTGCTGTGACAGCACACTCTTCCTTTCCACCCTGGATTTCCCATGTCCATTCAACCAGCTCCTGACCCTCTCTGACTTCTCGTCTCTCCTGTGGGCAGGAACTGCCCATTTCGTCTCATGTATCTACTTGGCTAAGAAGCACACGCTTTACGAGTATCATTTTATGTCCCATATTCCAGCCTAATCTTTGTCTGAAGCACTGGCCTTGGGAGTGGTTTTAGTTTTGGGCTAACAGAGAGTCCAGGGCCATGTCTTCTGGGGTTCCTCCAGTCTCAATCAAACCATTAAGTCTGGTCTTTTTACTAGAATTTGAGTTCTGCACCCCAGTTTTCTCCTGCTCTGTCAGGGACTCTCTGTTGTGTTCCCTGTCAGGGCGGTCATTGTGGTAGCCAGGCACCATCTAGTTCTTCTGGTCTCAGGCTGATGAATACTCTGTTTTATGTGACCCTTTCTGTCTCTTGGGCTAATACTTTCCTTGTGTCCATGGAGAACACACTCAGTATTTCTCAAGCTGAAAGAACGGAAGAAAAAATTCAAGCCTCAAGTTGCAATACTGAAGGATTCTATGGGGAAAATATTAAACGACGCAGGAAGCATCAAAAGAAGATGGAAGGAATACACAAAGTCACTATACCAAAAGGAATTGGTCAACGTTCAACCATTTCAGGAGGTAACATATGATTAGGAATCGATGGTACTGAAGGAGGAAGTCCAAGCTGCACTGAAGGCATTGGCAAAAAAACAAGGCTCCGGGAATTGATGGAATACCAATTGAGATGTTTCAACAAACGGATGCAGTGCTGAAAGTACTCACTTGTCTATGTCAAGAAATTTGGAAGACAGCTACCTGGCCAACCAACGGGAAGAGATCCATATTTATCTATTCCCAAGAAAGGTATCCAACCAAATGCAGAAATTATAGAACAATATCATTAATATCACATGCAAACAAAATTTTGCTGAAGATCATTCAAGAGTGGCTGCAGCAGTATATCAATAGGGAACTGCCAGAAATTCAAGCCGGATTTAGAAGAGGTTGTGAAACCAGGGATTTCATTGCTGATGGATCCTGGCTGAAAGCAGAGAGTACCAGAAAGATGTTTACCTGTGGTTTATTGACTATGCAAAGGCATTCGACTGTGTTGATCATAACAAATTATGGATAACATTGCAGAGAATGGGAATTCCAGAACGCCTAATTGTGCTCATGAGGAATCTGTATATGGATCAAGAGGTAGTCATTCAAACAGAACAAGGGGATACTGAATGGTTTAAAGTCAGGAAAGGTATGTGTCAGGGTTGTATCCTTTCACCATACCTATTCAATCTGTATGCTGAGCAAATAATCGGAGAAGCTGGACTATATGAAGAAGAATGGGGCATCAGGATTGGAGGAAGACTCATTAACAACCTGTGTTATGCAAATGACACAACATTGCTTGCTGAAAGTTAAGAGGACTTGAAGCACTTATTGATGAACATCAAAGACCACAGCCTTCAGTATGGATTACACCTCAACATAAAGAAAACAAAAATCCTCACAACTGGACCAATAAGCAACATCATGATAACTGGAGAAAAGACTGATGTTGACAAGGATTTCATTTTACTTAGATCCACAATCAACACCCATGGAAGCAGCAGTCAAGAAATCAAAAGACACATTGCATTGGGCAAATCAGCTGCAAAAGACCTCTTTAAAGTGTTGAAAAGCAAAGATCTCACTTTGAGGACTAAGG
>NW_004444053.1:1079194-1081108 GCF_000243295.1 Trichechus manatus latirostris
GAAGACCCTCAACGAGATGGACTGACACCGCGGCTGCAACAATGGTCTCAAGCATAGCAACAATTGTGAGGATGGGGCAGGACTGGGAAGTGTTTTATTCTGGTGTCCATAGAGTTGATGTGAGTCAGAACTGACTTGACGGCACCTAACAACAACAACGAGAGATACCTAAGACAGTCACCATGGGTGTTATGGCCCCTCCCTCAGACCTGAGTCAGTTCACAGACCCTGGATCCCTTGAATGAAGGGGGAGCTGGATATCTTTGTGGAAGGGCCATTTGGCCAAACTGTTAGCATTTTCAGTCTCTCTCTGATTTCATGCTATACTGTTGTGCAGAAAGGAATCATTCTGCGATGGAAGAGACAGAGTTAAATTATAACTAATGCTGCATAGAAATTTGAACATTGTTGCTTTCCTTTAATGGCCATGATTCATTTATTCAGAAGTGACCTGAATAATGTCCTGCAGGTATTGGCTTTCACTGCCTATATGCACAGTACAGGAGGCTTCACATGCAGGGGAACAAAAGGAGTTCAGGCAGATCTGAAACATTGCTTCCACAAGGCTCTTCCTTAGAAAATCCAGTTTTCTTCTATCTTGCTATATGGCCATATCTTTTCTCCTGATAGTTCCTGTCCTTCTTCGTCATCACTGAATACACAAGTCCGTAGACTAATATCCTGATCATGGTTTTGTGGTTGCCAGGCTACAATTGGATGTTTCTCCCTTTATGTCCAATCAGTCACCTAGTCCAGTCCCATATCTGTCCTCTTCTATTTAACTTCTCTGTCACTGCTTTCAAGTTAGGCCAATGGTCTATAAGGTCTTTTGATCAGAATCCATTAACATGTAAATTAGTAAAAAAAAGAGCATGCATCCCAATTTTGTTTTACAAATAAAATGCATGTGAATATATGATATAGTATGCATATTATGAAGCATACACAGAAATAGAACTAAGAATGATGAGATAAATACAAGTAGAAGTAACAGTATTTTCTTCATCCTTTCCAGTGCATTTTGTACACAACCTGGGATATGTGATTCTCACTTGGAAGATACAAGTTTAAAATCCCCATTGCCGTCAAGTTGATTCTGACTCATCGCAACCCTATAGGACAGATTAGAACTGCCCCACAGGGTTTTCTAGGGTATAATCTTTACGGAATTAGACTGCCTCATCTTTCTCCCACAGAGCGAGATGTGGGTTCGAACCGTCGACCTTTCGGTTAGCAACTGAGCACTTAACCACTGCGCCACCAGGGTTTCTTGGACCCAGGTTTAGGCCACCATAATCTCTCATCTAGGCACTAGTCCCTAATCACCCATTGGAAGGTTCCAAGTTCTTTAGCACATCATCCATTTCCTTCATGTTTTGGCCCCTGCCTGCTTCCCTTGACTTATCTCCTCCCACTCTCCCAGTAATGCTTTATGCTCTAGTAGTCCCCAACTACTTCCTGCTCCTTTCTTATCCCATGCTGTTCCATGCTTCCTTGCCCTGTACCTTTTCCTTGAAGTGGACTTCCTGGTGAAATATTATTTTTTTATTTGAAACCTCACTTAGGGATCAGCTCCTTTGTGAATCATTCCTAATCTCCAAGAACTAATTACTCCTTCCTCTGTACTATGTCTATTTATGCACACGGCCCAAATGTCATATGGTATTATGTGCATCTGTTTACTTTGTCTCTCATATTGAATGCAAGCTCCTTGAGATTAGAGACAATGTCTTATTTATCTCCATATCCTTGGCACTGGGCAATGGTGACTTGAACAAAATTCCTTGAGACCGGATAACACCAGATTGTTGTTGTTGTTAGGTGCCGTTGGGTCGGTTCCAACTCACAGCGACCCTATGGACAACAGAACAAAACACTGCCCGGTCCTGCCCCATCCTCACAATTGTTGCTATG
>NW_004444053.1:1081337-1118979 GCF_000243295.1 Trichechus manatus latirostris
GTCCATGGTATATTCAATATTCTTCACCAACACCACAATTCAAAGGCGTCAATTCTTCTTCAGTCTTCCTTATTCATTGTCCAGCTTTCACATGCTTATGAAGCAATTGAAAACACCATGGTCTGAGTCAGGTGCAGCTTGGTCCTCAAGGTGACATCTTAGCTTTTCAACACTTTAAAGAGGTCTTTTGCAGCTGATTTGCCCAATGCAATGTGTCTTTTGATTTCTTGACTGCTGCTTCCATGGGTGTTGATTGTGGATCTAAGTAAAATGAAATCCTTGTCAACATCAGTATTTTCTCCAGTTATCATGATGTTGCTTATCGGTCCAGTTGTGAGGATTTTTGTTTTCTTTATGTTGAGGTGTAATCCATACCGAAGGCTGTGGTCTTTGATGTTCATCAGTAAGTGCTTCAAGTCCTCTTCACTTTCAGCAAGCAAGGTTGTGTCATTTGCATAATGCAATCATCATAGTTTATTCATATTACTCATTGTAATGCCTTTCTCCAAGTACTATGACTTGTACCTTAGAAATGTAAAAATTCATTGAATAAATAATGGATGGATGGATAGATAGACAGACAGATGAATGGATGAATGAAAAGAGAAAGACAAGGCATTAAAGTTGTTTTATAATAATAACAGTTATGTGAAATGGGAAATAGACTTGTTCCATGGTGCTTCAGAGGGTAAGATCAGGTTCAGATAATATAAGCAATAAGGAAGCAGATTTTAGCTTTACCTAAGGGAGAACATTCTAATCATAAATGGCATAGACAATCTACAAACTGTAACTTTCTGCTTAACAAAGATGTCTTTTAAAAGACTGTGAATTCATTTGATAAGGTTGTTCAGGAAAGGGTGTGGATGGCCTACAATATCGATATGACTGAGTTTCTGTCTGTCTCTCTGAACTCTCCCCGGTTCCCTCCACTACAGCCACCCTGGCCTTCTTGGTCTTTCTAAAATGTGACAAGCCCATTGCCTCCTCTGGGCCTGAATACTTGATGCTTCCTCTGCCTGGAATGCTCTTCCTTCAGATTTTCTTATGGATTTTCCTTCTCAGCATCAGGTCTATGCTTGAATGTTACCTCCACGGAAAGAGCTCCTCTGATGACTTTGTCGATATCGGTCTGTCCCCACACTCTCTCCACTTAACTTGCTTACGTTTCTGCACGGAATTTATCGATGTCTGAAATTATAAATTTTATTTGTGTGTTTACTTGTTTATTACCTATCTTCTCCATTATAGTGTAGCCTGAAGACAAAAGCGTTCTTGCCTGTTTTATTCAGTGTTCTTTTATGTGCTTCCTTCATAGATAAAATAGTTTCTGGTAAAAAAAAAAAAAACTTGCCAAAAAATATTTACTGAATGAGCAAATTTCTATAATAGCCAGTTGGTTGTTCTCAGCACTGAATCTTGACAAACTTGTACAGTGGATGGTTTGATTTGGTAGCACCATCCTCCTATTCCAATTTGGTTGAAAATTAATCTCCCTCCCTCCCTCAAGTCCCAGGCATTCTCAAGGTATCTCTACTCCCATCCCAAGAACCAGCTTTACGAAGCAGATGCTGTTACATGATGGTACTTGAATAAGCACTGAGAATACCCAGCCAATGTCCAAATATCTTTCTAATGTTTGAAATTGAAATTGTACCTTTAGCAATTCATTTCTTTGTATCCTCAAAGAATTCTAGTCTTAAAGTCATCTGGTAAGTTGTTGAATTGGGAGCCATAGAGATAATAGACTTAACTGATACATTTTATATTTAAATAAAAATACCCCTATAAAAGGTAATCTTCATCATATCTTGTCTAGGAAAATTAGGGACAAATTTTCTGGGAAGGTAGGTAGGAAAGGGAAACCCTCGTGGCATAGTGGGTAAGTGCTACGGCTGCTAACCAAAAGATTGGCAGTTCAAATCCACCAGGCACTCCTTGGAAACTTATAGGGCAGTTCTACTCTGTCCTATAGGGTTGCTATGAGTCGGAATCCACTCAACAGCAATGGATTTTAGGTAGGAAAGCACTGGATAGGGTACACAGTCTGGATAGGGTGGCCTGTCAATTCTCTATCAAGGCCAGCTTGCAGAAAATAATATAATAAGTGATTTACCAAAATGAAAAACAAAAACCCAATTCCAACTCATAGTGACCCTAAAGGACAGAGTAGACCTGCCCCATAGGGTTTCCAAGGAGCAGCTGGTGGATTCGAACTGCTTACTATTTGGTTAGCAGATGAGCTCTTAACCAGTGTGCCACCAGGGCTCCCAATGATTTACATTAAGATGTAAATGACTGATTGAGTTAATCAGTGATCTGTTTACCCTATCTAAAAGCAGTTGAAATTTTAGATGAAATTGGACAGATAGAAAATAGACATTTTAAGGGGCAGGGAGCCCTCTTTGTATCACTAAAACAATGTCTTGGAACTCCATTGTCAATCTCTGTTATAGGAAAGGATGAGAGTACTATTTTGTGATAAAACTTGTGATTGGCAAAAAGCAGGTGCTCTGTTCTGCTGTTCATTTGGATGAGTGAATGGACAGTGATAACTGGAATGAGTGAAGTTGACTTAAACTGTCATGTTGGCTCAGGGGAAGAAGTGATTAAATCCAGCTACACGGCCGGGGAAAGCCTTTTGGAGGTGGTATATCAATGAGAAGCAGGTTATTCTAGGCCTGGAGATCTCTATCTTTAAAACGTTGCTAGGTTGTGTGTAAAATACGACAGGTTTGAGAATGACTCAGGCGGCTAGAAAATAAAGAGTTAGAGCTCACAGGTAGGGCCAAGTATAGGTGGGTAGGGTTCAGAACTGTTGGAAATAAGGCTGAAAAGGTAGATTTGGGAGAAGACCTAGCACCAAACTATCGCATTTGAAGAAACAAACTGAGGCCTAAAGATAATTAGTTAAGTGGTTTGCCAAGGATGCACAGCTACAGAGTTGCAAAAGTGACATTAGCACCTGGGCCTCCAATATTCTTTCCACTATACCGGGTGTCCAGGGACTAGCTAGACCATGGGGAGCCTTGAATATCTGAAGAATGAAATTTTTGACAGGAGTCTGTCTTAGTCAATAGTGGCTAGATGGCCACTTTTAAATCACTTGTTGCTGTACCTCCTACACTGTAAAGAATTACTTTTTTTGGCCTCAACTGGAAAATGTTGGGCATTTCCTGATTAAACCAATTCGCTAACACAAAAGGTAATTACGTTGCTTTAAGAGGTCTGTAGGGATCCAATGTTGGACTCGCCTTCCAATGAGCACAAGGGAGCGGTGCACCTTTGACTACACTCCCTGTTGATAAAGTCCCACCTCTCAGCCTTTGCTCCTCTTTTTTTCCCGTGGTGCGCCGTGACGTAAGACGTGGGTCACGCAGTATTAGCAACTGGACCCGGAAGCAAAAACGAAGGGGTGGAGAAGCAGTCGGAAAGGAGGGCCCCGTGTCCCGGTCGGCCGGCTGGGGGCGGGGTTGGGCATGATAACGGATCAGAAGCTGAGGGGGCTGGGCCTGAGGGAGGCGGAGGAACCGGCATCGGACGCCGCCGCAGCTCCAGCTTGTTCCGTGTGGCCCCAGCGGGCCCCGCTTCAGCCATCATGATCCACGGCTTCCAGAGCAGCCACCAGGACTTCTCCTTCGGGCCCTGGAAGCTGACGGCTGCCAAGACCCACATCATGAAGTCGGCGGATGTGGAGAAGTGAGGCTTCGGTGCTCGGGTGGGGGCGCGGGCCAGGGAGCTGGGCCAGGGCGAGAGGCAGGGCAAGCTCCGCGCGGCCCTACTCCTTCACCTGGGGCGTAGGCTCGATCCCCTAGGACAGGATCTTTGAATGACAACATGTTAGATAATCATATCGCCACCTCCATACCTTCTGTTGAGGTTCGCCAGGCGCTGCCTTGGCTGTGAGTGGAGCATGACTGTTCTGGTGGACCTTCCCCTCACTGAACGTCTCTTCCTATCTGAGCATGTGCCACCTTTGGACCATTTCTGTCTGGATGGCTGTGGCCTGCTTCCTTGGGGGTTAATTCCAAACCAAAAAAAACAAACCGTTGCCTTAGAGTCGCTACTCTATAGGACAGAGTAGAACTGCCCCAGAGGGTTTTCAAGGAGCGGCTGGTGGATTCCAGCTGCCGAGCTTTTGGTTAGCAGCCTGAGCTTTTAACTACCAGCCACCAGGACTCCGGGGGCTAATAACGGGGATGCTATAAATGTTTAGTTTTTAGCATATCATGTACCCTGCCCGGCTCTTAAGATGCAGGAGATGAATTACGGCCTTTACCTTAAGGATTTCATAGTCTCATGAGAGACAAATAAACATTTACGAGACAGTGTGAATAACTTTATGATAGAGATGTATAAAACAAAAAAAGTACCCAAACCCATTGCCGTCCATGCGATCCTCTAGGGCAGAGTAGAATTGCCCCGTAGGGTTTCCGAGTAGCGGCTGGTGGATTCGAACTGCTGACCTTTTGGTTAGTTGCAGAGCTCTTAACCACTGCGCCACCAGGGCTCCATGTTATAACCACCGTATGTAATTTTATCTAGAAGGTTGGTATTATCAGATGTGCACTCTGAAAGATTGTTATGGAGGTGATGTGGAGGATGGACTGGAGGGCTGTAGGACTGGGTAAGGAGACCAGTTAGATAGCAGGAGACAGTGGAGAAGTTTTAGGAGATTAGTTCCTGAACTTGATGGCCAGTTGCTAGGAGAAGAAAAGAAAGGGAAGGAATCTATACTGATGTCTAGATTTCCAGCTTGGGCTATTGCATGGATATTATTGCCATTAAACAAAGTGGGAAACACAAGAGCAGATTGGGGGATAGGGTGAGAGAGCAGTTGGACAGAGAATAACTTTAGTTTTGAAAATACTTGTCTTAATTATCTAGTGCTGCTGTAACAGAAATACCACAAGTGGATGCCTTTAACAAATTTATTTTCTCAGTTTAGGAAGCTAGAAGTCTGAATTCAGGGTGCCAACTCTAGGGGAAGGCTTCCTCTCTGTGGGGAGAAGGTCCTTGTCTCTTCAGCTTCTGTGTTCTGGTTCTTTGGAGATTTCCATGTGGCTTGGCATCAATCTTCCCCCACCTCTGCTTGCTTAATCTGCTTATTTTATATTTTGTAAGAGATTGATTCAAAACACACCCAGCCCTAATCCTGCCTCATTAACATAACAAAGACAACCCATTCCCAAATGGGATTATAACCACAGGCATAGAGGTTAGGATTTACAACACATATTTTTGGGGGGACACAATTCATAACAGTAGTGAAATGTGAAGTATGTGTGGTCATAAAGTAGGCATTTGGATATTTTGAAGCTCAAAAAAGATGAGTTGCCTGTGAGTTTTGGTTTGGGAACCATGAATTTATAGTTGGTACCTGGAGCCTTGGGAGTGAGTAAGATCATCTGGAAATCATCCAGAAGAAAAAGAAGAGGTCCTGAGACGGAACTCTAGGGAGCATCCACATTTGTGATTCTGGTGGAGGGAGGTTACCAGGGAAGGGAGTTGTGACAGGATGTTTTGGCTTCCTAATTTAAAAGAAAAAAAAAATTGTAGTATTCTTGCAGACTTATTAAGAAAATACAGAAAAGAAAGGGGAAAAAAAAATTCATCTGCATCCTACTACAGACTGAGTTACTCTTTGAGTTACTTTCTCTGTTATATATTACACCATACATAGTTGTAGTGTATGTAAAGTAGCCAGCTTTAAATTGAGATGTCTGTATAATTTACTTGCAGACTCTCCTAGGGGGGCTGGATCCATAGAGAGTTTTAAGGAATTCAAATTCCAGATCTTTAACTTCCTTTTGTATTATTTCTAAAATAGATCTACCTGAATACACTTCATCTTCCTTCCATATGACAAAAGAAAGGCTAAGCCTCACCCATTCTAAATTTTTCTGTGGTATACTGCTCTAGGGTATAAAAGCCTCTAGAGTGCTAAATAAATTATTAGGTAAAATACTGGTTTGAGGAAGCATCGTTTAGTGAATGTTTAAGGCATTTTAAACCCATAAGGGTTTTCCTTCTTTCCCTGCCTTATACTTATTTGTTGAGTCACTGGGCGGCACAAATGGTTAGGCACTCAACTATTAGCTGAAAGGTTGGTGCTTCGAACCCACCCAGAGGTGCCTCAGAAGACAGGCCTGGCGATCTGCTTCTGAAAAGTCACAGCCTTGAAAACTCTGTGGAGCAGTTCTGCTCTGCACACGTGGGGTCACCGTGAGTCAGAATTGCCAACAGCAACCTATTAAGAGTGTTGCTTGACATTAAAAATAGGGTATTTTGGCCTGTGTTTAAGATACTCTGAATTTAGAACATTTGAAGCAATGTTAAGTTAGTAACACTGATTCTTTTACATATGTAACTGGAGTATTTTGCAGGACAACCAGATTTTTCCGAGTACATTGGATAAAATCCACAGAACCACATTTTATATTATTTCTTATTGCTGTGCATTATTCAGTAAAGTAGTAAAAACTTATTTTATCAAGTTATGGAATATTCTAATTACAATCAATCTTCATCTTATTTAATGTTACAAGTATTTAATATTTTCTATCTCCTAATAACAAGGAATCAATTTTACGTAAATTTATGGTCAGAAATTAGTATTAGACGTTAACCTAAAGATGGACAATTCAAAAATGTTAGATCACTGATATGTGCACGTATACATGCACACACACAGATGTAATAAATATACAATGTGTCCCGTTGTTTTTCCTTAAAACTGAGCATTTTTTCCCACATTATTACATTAGCTCTTTTAACATTTTTAATGGTTTCAGAATATTTCATACTATGGATATACTCTATGTAACCATTTATTTCTGTGTAAGTGTATATTCAGAATATTTCTTTACTGCTGTTATAAATAAGGTTGTTATGAATATTAATGTATATAGATTTTTTTTTTCCTGCATTTTGGATCACTTATTTAGGACAGGCTTCCCAAAGCTGATATTTTGTGTTAAAGAGTCTAGATTTGGTTAGATTCTTGGTACTTATTGCTTAATTGCTGCCGCAAAATGGAATATAAATTGGCGCAATCCTTCTGGAAATCCACATGAGCAAGTGCTGGTTTCCCTCACCTTACCAGTGTTGAGCACTTAAGCTTTCTTCATTATTACCTTTTGAAGCTTGTAACAAGTTGAAATTTTATTGGATAAGTTCATTGTTTTCATACAAGCAACAGGATCTTTAATTACTGTTTTTCTTTATAGCTGTGGTTAATACAGTTGTTATGTGCGAATAAAAAGTTTGCCAGAAGTATGAGGCTATGGGAACATGGGACTATGGTACATTGGTACATTAAGCCATGTCCTCATCAGTTATAATGGAATTAGAACTCATCTTTATTCTTCAAAGTGATGGGTCTTTGATGATCAGTATTTTTTACATCTAAAGCCTAAATTGTTTAATTTAGTCACGTAGGGTTTTTTGTTTTATATGTGTGTTTGTTTATATATACAGATGCACGAAAGAGCTGTTTGGTGAGTCAGATTGGAAATAGAATTGAAATCAATTGGAAGGAGTGTAATTGTGGACTTGAGATATACATGGATCATTTGTTGTCTTGATATAAGAATATATTTTTTAATATTATTTTACTTTCCCTACTAAAAACCCCATTGCCGTTGAGTCAATTCCAACTCATAGCAACCCTATAGAACAGAGTAGAATTGCCCTGTAGGGTTTCCAAGGCTGTAATCTTCACGGAAGCAGACTGCCACATCTTTTTCCTGCAGAGCGGCTGTTGGGTTCAAACCGCCAAGTACTTTAACCACTACACCACGAGGGCTCCTTCCCTTCCCTACTAATTATAGCTGAATAGCTATTCAAAAATCCAGAAATCTTAAAAATAAGAAAAGGAAAGAAAATCTTTTGATCCGTTCAAGTAGCTGAGACAGAGCACTTCCACTAAAAATCCTGGACTATATTCAGGGTCCTTTAGTACTTCACTCAGAGCATACTGAAGCTTTTGACTCTATTATGCACTTTTGGCGCAGTGGTTAAGAGTTTGGCTGCTAACCAGAAGTTTGGCAGTTAGAATCCATCAGCTGCTCCTTGGAAATCCTATGGAGCGGTTCTACTCTGTCCTATAGGGTTGCTGTGAGTCAGAATCGACTCGATGGCAATGGGTGTGGTCTTTTTGGGTAGTACTTTACTCAGAAAGTACTGAAACTTTTGACTTTATTATGCACTTATTGTAACCTTATTGGAAATGTAAGAAAGAAAAGAAGTTCCCTACAATCCCTTCACCCTAATGAATAAATTATTTTTCATGTTCTCTTTTTATTCATTATGCAATTTTAAGAAGTGTGATTAATTGGCTTTTCAGCCTATAATAGATTAGAAACAAAAATTAGAGGGATGAGGCATGCTTCAGGGGCAGCTACCTACGTTCTGTAGCAGTTAGAGGTGTACACACTCAATTGAACTTGAGAACATTGTCCTACATGATTGTTAAATGTGATAATCTCTGATCATCAATAAAAGGTAAAATACCCTTTTATATTATCTGTTTTAAGAATGCGGCAAAGTCTATAAATCATTTTGAGAAGCTTCCAAAATCAATAAAATAAAAAATTGGGTATATAAGGTAAACTGGAAAATTCCCTTCCATGGAACCTCTGTGTTAGATTTTTGTTTTCAGGTTGCAAGGAACAGAGACCCAGGCTGCCTTAGGTAATGGGAATTTAATACTACATGAGGAAATAACACCAGAATTATCTTAGAAAATAGTTAGCAGTTCTTGCGGCCACCTAAACTATAGAAGTCTCTACTCTTCTTGTTATTGTTATTTCTCAGTCTTTGCTTTGCTCTGTCTGCTTCTGTTGCTGTTACTTAAACAGTACTCTTCCCTCCTCTCTGCCTCATGGCTTCATTTTCATGCCTTCTTTCTCTGTGTCTCTTGGGCTGTGTGTCACTTGGTTGGCATTCAGACTTCTGAAAACAGATGATCTAGAGTGAGTTAATCGATCGTTATTGAATTCAACATGAGCATATTGAGCAGAATTCTCAGGCTAAGATTCAGGGGTTCAGACCAGCCCACAGGTAATTGCCTTTGGTTGAGATACTGGATTTTCATTCCTCAGTTGGAAGCCCTGGTTGTACAGATGTGATGGGGTTATACAGCTCAAAGCGTGGTAACCTGTACGTATAGAAACTTATTTCAAAAGTCAGTAACTGGCAGCCATTTAAAAGCTTTATAACAGGGCTTACAAACTCAATTTTCTGAAGGGCCAAGGAAAAGTAGAGAGCCCACACCTTACTCGGGGTGACCTCTGCTCAGCTCCAGCCAATTGGAGTGCAGGTCCAGTGTTGCCAAGTCTTCCAGTTTTGTTTGTTTTTTAAGATACATCAGAAATCCACATTATATAAAATCTTTCAATTTTTATTGGCAGCTATCTCTCAGTTGGGGCCCTGGTGGTGTAGTGGTTAAGAGCTCGGCTGCTAACCAAAAGGTTGGCAGTTCGAATCCACGAGACGCTCCTTGGAAATCCTATGAGGCAGTTCTGCTCTGTCCTGTAGGGTCGCTATGTCTCGGAATCAACTCAGCAGCAATGGGGTTTTATATTTTTTTTAATCTCTCAGTAGCTATTGGGAACTATTTCAGATAGTTGTTGTTTTTTTTTTTTTTTTTTAAATATTGTACAGACCAATCAAAACATACCTCTGGATTAACAATTTGTGATCCTGACCTTATAGTGTATCTAGTATAACTTTCTTCTTTAATGAGGCTGACTAATTAGGGCCCAGTTATATAAAGCAGTCTAGGATAATGGAAAAAGGCCTGGTGTTTTCACTTACTAGCTCTTTGATTTTAAATGAGCAATATAAACTCTCTGAGCCTTTCTTAGCTTACACGGTAGTTTTGAGGCTCAAATTTTACTATATGAGAAGTGACCTTTGACCATTCTTCCTAAAATAGCTTCCCCCTGCCCTGCCACTTTTACTTTGCTTTATTTTTCCTTGTATCACTTATTGCTAGCTGACACTATATTATGTATTTATTTATATATTTCCTTGTCTTATTAGCACAGTACCTAGTACAGTCTGTAAAGATATACATGGAGAGAATAGGTAATGAAAGTATTTTATATACTTCACAAATATATTCATGTTTGTTAAATTACATATTTAACTCATTCAGTAATGTAGGAAGGATTATGTTGGGATGAAAAGAAAACAAAAGTGCCAAGAGTGACATAAAATAATCTTACCCGACTTTTGGTTATATGTAGGTTAGCTGATGAATTGCATATGCCATCTCTCCCTGAAATGATGTTTGGAGACAACGTTTTGAGAATCCAGCATGGCTCTGGCTTTGGAATTGAGTTCAATGCTACAGATGCTTTAAGATGTGTAAACAACTACCAAGGAATGCTTAAGGTAGCCTGTGCTGAAGAGTGGCAGGAAAGCAGGTGAGAAGTTGGGCAGTTATGGGTTAAACAAAAAAGAAAAAGGTTAAAAGAAATATTCATGATGCGTGTATTTTGTTAGAATGAAGGGCTAGTGTTATTATTATTAAACTTTATCGTTAAATCATTCTAGATTGTTTTCATACATTAAATGGAGATTAGTTATCCTACTATTTGAATACTTGCTGAATTGAATTACAATTACGCTGAGCTACGTAGCTTACTTTTTCAAGCATTTGGTATTCTCTAGTGAATAGGCAAGTACACTGTATACTATAATGTTCCTGATTTTGAAAAAAAATAATGTTTACCTGTGGTTTACATTAAAAATTTGAGGAGCATTGAAATTTTTTTAAATATATTTTTTGAATAATCAGGTCAGCAACTATTTACTTTGTACCTTTTATGTACTAGGTACCTCGAAGGATTCAGGGAACTATCAGCCTTTAAACCGTATCCTCAGGCAGTATACAGTGTAATTGGAGAGACTACATCAGCACATGACAAGTTAAATAACAGTAAATGCACAGAAAAACTCTTAAGATGTTGTACTGGCGAATTATGACAAGTATATGTGTTTAGTAGGTATTTCATATTATTTGTAGAATGTAATTTGGTGTGATATATGAACACAGATCATCTGTATTCTGCATCACTGAATCTGACCTTCTTATTTTGGTATTTGAGGACGGAGGGTGAACACTCTAAAGAAGTTATTAAACCATATGATTGGACGTATACAACAGATTATAAGGGAACATTACTTGGAGAATCACATAAGTTAAAGGTAAATCTTGTCTTTTGCGTTTTGAGTCATTAATTGTCTTGAATAGTCTCATCATTAGAGCTTTCCGGTAATAGCTTGTTTATTGCCACTATTTATTTTCTATTGTGGCAGGCACCAAAACCTAATGTAAGGGGATTTTGTTTGTTGCTTATTAGCAGAAAATAAATAGAAGGCCATACTGGAACGATCTTTATTCTTAAAAGTGTGGTTGGTGGTAATGGTAATCTGCCTTAATGTTATTATCACTGTAAGAAACATTAAATCGTATATTGCATGTAATATTAATGGTATTGGTTAATAATTTTCCACATTCTGTTGGATCGCCTTTCTTTGGAATGTGCACAAATATGGATCTTTCGCTTCCAGTCAATTGGCCAGGTAGCTGTCTTGCAAATTTCTTGACATAGACGAGTGAGCGCCTCCAGTGCTACATCCATTTGTTGAAACATCTCAATTGGTATTCCGTCAATTCTTGGAGCCGTGTTTTTTACCAATGCCTTCAGTGCAGCTTGGACCTCTTCCTTCAATACCATCAGCTCTTGATCATATGCTACCTCGTGAAATGGTTGAATGTCGATCAGTGTATTTGGTACAATGACTCTTTGTATTTCTTCAGTCTTCTTTTGATGCTTCCTGTGTCATTCAATATTTTGCCCATAGAATCCTTCAGTATTGCAACTTGAGGGTTGAATTTTTTCTTCAGTTCTTTCAGCTTGAGAAATGCTGAGTGTGTTCTTCCCTTTTGGTTTTCTAACTCTAGTTCTTTGCACGTTTCGTTGTAACACTTTACTTTGTCTTCTCGAGCCACCCTTTGAAATCTTCTGTTTAACTCTTTTACTTCACAATTTCTTCCACTCACTTTAGCTGCCCTTCATTCAAGACCAAGTTTCAGAGTCTCTCTTGACATCCATTTTCGTCTTTTCTTTCTTTCCTGTCTTTTTAATGACCTTTTGCTTTCTTCATATATGGTGTCCTTGATGTCATCCCGTCCATATTTATGCCCGTTTCAAAGAATGTGTAAATTATCGAACAGTATCACACACGAGTAAAATTTTGATGAAGATCATTCAAAAGCATTTGCAGCAGTACGTTGACAGAGAACTACCAGATAATCAATCTGGATTCAAAAGAGGACGTGGAACGAGACATACCATTGCTGATGTCAGATGGATCTTGGCTAAAAGCAGAGAATATCAGAAAGATGATTACCTGTATTTTATTGCCTATGCTAAGGCTTTTGACTTTGTGGATCATAACAAATTACGGATAATATTGCGAAGAATGGGAATTCCAGAACACTTAATTGTGCTCATGAGGAAGCTGTACGTAGACCAGGAGGCAGTTGTTCGAACAGAACAAGGAGATACTGCATGGTTTAAAATCAGGAAAGGTGCGTTTCAGGGTTGTATCGTTTCACAGTACTTATTCAGTCTGTATGCTGAGCAAAGTAATTCGAGAAGCTAGACTATGTGAAGAAGAACATGGCATCAAGATTGAAGGAAAACTCATTAATAACCTGCAATGTGCAGATGACACAACTTTGCTTGCTGAAAGTGAACAAGACCTGAAGCACTTACTAACGAAGATCAAAGACTACAGCCTTCAGTGTGGGTTACATCTCAACATATAAAAAACAAAAATCCTCACAAGTGGACCAATAAGCAACATCATGATAAATGGAGAAAAGATTGAAGCTGTCGAGGATTTCATTTGACTTCAATCCACAGTCAACGCCCACGGAAGCAACAGTCAGGAAATCAAATGATGTACTGCATTGGGAAAACCTACTGCAGATCTTTAAAGTGTTAAAGCAAAGATGTGACTTTGAGAACTAAGGTGCACCTGCCCCAAGCCATGGTATTTTCAGTCGCCTCATGTGCATGTGAAAGCTGGACAGTGAATAAGGAAGACCGAAGAAGAATTGATGCCTTTGAATTACAATGTTGGTGAAGAATATTGAGTATACCATGGACTGCCAGAAGAACGAACATATCTGTCTTGGAAGAACTACAGCCAGAATGCTCCTTAGAGGCAAAGATGGCGAGACTTCGCCTTGTGTACTTTGGACATGTTATCAGAAGGGACCAATCTCTGGAGAAGGACATCATACTTGGTAAAGTAGAGCATCACTGAAAGAGAGGAAGAACCTCAACGAGATAGACTGATAGATTGACACAGCGTCTGCAAGGATGGGCTCAAGCGTAGCAACGATTGTGAAGATGGCCCAGGACTGGACAGTGTTTCATTCTGTTGTACACAGGGTCGGTATGAGTTGAAACCTAACAACAGCCACAACATGAGAATATTATGAGAAAATAGGTCAAATGCCCAACAGTGTACCTGGCCCATAGAAGCTTATCAATAGGTGATTCTACAGACTAATAGAAGTGATTCGCTGCCTCTCCCATTTGCACCACCTTTTAGGAATAAAACATGTACTGTTCATGCCTTTAAAAAGACATTTATTTTAAAATTCTTTGGAAAATTTGCCTAGCTCATTCAATGTGATTTAATATCTTCAACTATTTTTTTTTAATTTTGCTTTAAATGAAAGTTTACACTTCAAGTTAGTTTCTCATACAAAACTTTATATACACACTGCTGTATGATCCTAGTTGCACTCCCCATACTGTGACAGCACACTCCTCCTCTCCACCCTGGATTTCCCGTGTGCATTCAACCAGCTACTGTCCCTTATCTGCCTTCTCATCTCGCCTCCGGACAGGAGCTGTCCATTTAGACTCACGTATCTACTTGAGCTAAGAAGCACACCCTTCACGAGTATCATTTTATGTGTTATACTCCAGTCTAATCTTTCTCTGAAGAGTTGGCTTTGGGAGTGGTTTTAGTTTTGGGCTAACAGCCCGGGGACCGTGTATTCCGGAGTCCTTCCACACTCAGATAATTAAGTCTGGTCTTTTTACTAGAATTTGAGTTCTGCACCTCACTTTTCTCCTGCTCTGTCAGGGACTTTCTGTTGTGTTCCATGTCAGGAGGACGGTCATTGGTGGTAGCCCGGCACCATCTAGTTGTTCTGATCTCAGGCTGATGGAGTCTCTGGTTTATGTGGCCCTTTCTGTCTCTTGGACTAATATTCTCCTTGTGTCTTTGGTGTTCTTCATTCTCCTTTGCTGCAGGTGGGTTGGGACCAATTGATGCATCTTAGATGGGCACTCTCTAGCTTTTAAGGCCGCAGACGCCACTCACCAAAGTGGGATGCAGAACATTTTCTTAATAAACTTTCTTATGCCAGTTGACCTAGATGCCTTCTGAAACCATGCTCCGCAGACACCTGCCCCTGTTACTCTGTCCCTCGAAGTATTTGGTTGTATTCAGGAAACTTCTTAGCTTTGGTTTAGTCCAATTATGCTGACTTCCACTGCAGTGTGTGTTGTCCTTCCTTTCACCTAAGATAATTCTTGTCTACTATCTAGTTAGTGAATACCCTCTCCCTCCCTCCCCACCCTTATAATCATCAAAGAATGGTTTCTTCTGTGTTTAAACCTTTACTTGAGTTCTTATAATAGTGGTCTCATACAATATTTGTCCTTTTGCGACTAATTTCACTCAGCATAATGCCTTCCAGATTCATCTACGTTATGAGATGTTTCACGGAGTCATCGTTATTCTTTATCACTGCGTAGTATTCCCTTGTGTGAACGTATCATAATTTGTTTATCCATTCATCAGTTGATGGGCACGTAGTTGTTTCCATCTTTTTGCTATTGTGAATAGTGCTTCAGTGAACATGGATGTGCATATATCTATTTGTGAAATGGCTCTTATTTCTTCAGGATATATTCCAAGGAATGGATTGTTGAATCATATGGTACTTCTATTTCTAGCTTTTTAAGGAAGTGCCAAATCAATCTCCAAAGTGGTTGTACCATTTTACATTCCCACCATCAGTGAATAAGTGTTCCAGTCTCTCCACAGCCTCTCCAACATTGATTATTTTGTGTTTTTTGGATTAACGCTAGCCTTGTTGGGGTGAGACGGTATCTCGTTGTAGTTTGATTTGCATTTCTCTAATGGCTAATATTCGTGAGCATTTCCTCATATATCTGTTAGCCGCCTGAATGTCTTCTTTGGTGAAGTGCCTGTTCATATCCTTTGCCCATTTTTTTACTGGGTTATTTGTCTTTTTGTTGTTGAGGTTTTGCAGTATCTTGTAGATTGTAGAGATTGGACCCTGATCAGATTTGTCGTACCCACAATTTTTTTCCCAGTCTGTAGGTTGTCTTTTTACTGTTTTGGTGAAGTCTTTTGATAAGCATAAGTGTTTGATTTTTAGGAGCTCCCAGTTATCTAGTTTCTTTTTTGTGTTTGTATATTGTTACTTATGGTTTGTATTCTGTTTATGCCATGTATTAGGGCTCCTGGAGTTGTCCCTATTTTTTCTTCCATGATCTGTATCGTTTTCGATTTTATATTTAGGTCTTTGCTCCATTTTGAGTTAGTTTTTGTGCATGGTGTGAGTTATGGGTCTTGTTTCAGTTTTTTGCAGACGGGTATCCAGTTATGCCAGCACAGTTTGTTAAAGAACCTGTGTTTTCCCCATTTAATGGACTTCGGGCCTTTGGTCAAATATCAGAGGCTCATAGGTGGATGATATATGTCTGGATTCTCAGTTCTGTTCCATTGCTGTATGTATCTGTTCTTGTACCAGTACCAGGCTGTTTTGACTACCGTGGCAGTATACTAGGTTCTAAAATCAGGTAGTGTGAGGTAGTGGTGTTCTTGAGTAATGCTTTCCTTATCCGGGGCCTCTTCCCTTGCCATATGAAGTTGGTGATTTGTTTCTCTGTCTCCTTAAAAAATGCCGTTGAAATTTGGATCAGGATTGCATTGTATCTGTAGATGGCTTTGGGTAGAATTGACATTTTCCCAATGTTGAGTCTTCCTATCCATGAGCAAGGTATGTTTTTCCACTCATGTGGGTCTCTTTTGGTTTCTTGCAGTAGTGTCTTGTAGTTTTTTTTTTGTATAGGTCTTTTACGTCTCTGGTTAGATTTATTCCTAAGTATTTTATCTTCCTGGGGGGTATTGTAAATGGTATTGATTTGGTGATTTCTTCTTCGAAGGTCTTTTTCTTAGTAGAGAGGAATCCACCTGATTTTTGTATGTTTTTCTTGTATCCTGACACTTTGCTAAAATCATCTGTTATTTCCAGTAGTTTTCTTTTGGATTCTTTGGGGTTTTCTGCGTATAAGATCATATCATCTGCAAATAGAGATACTTTTACTTCTTCCTTACCAATTTGAGTTCCCTTTATTTCTTTTTCTAGCTAGGACCTCCAGCACAATGTTGAATAAGAGTGGTGATAAAGGGCATCCTTGTCTGATTCCTGTTCTCAGGGGGAATGCTTTCAAATTCTCTCTATTTAGGATGATGTTGGCTGTTGGCTTTGTATAAATGTCCTTAATTATGTTGAGGAATTTCCCTTCTATTCCTATTGTGCTGCGCATTTTTATCATGAATGGGTGTTGGACTTTGTCAAATGCCTTTTGTGCATCAATTGATAAGATCATGTGGTTCTTGTCTTTTGTTTTATTTATGTTATGGGTTACATTGATTGTTTTTCCAATGTTGAACCATCCCTGCATACCTGGTATAAATCCCACTTGGTCAAAGTGAATTATTTTGTTGATATGTTATTGAGTTCTTTTGGCTAGAATTGTGTTGAAGATTTTTACGCCTGTGTTCTTGAGGGGTATTGGTCTGTAATTTTCTTTTTTTGTGCTGTCTTTACCTGGTTTTGGTATCAGTGTTATGCTGGCTTCGTAGAATGAGTTTGGGAGTATTCTTTTTCTTTACTCTCAAATACCTTTAGTAGTAGTGGTATTAACTCTTCTCTGAAAGTTTGGTAGAATTCTCCAGTGAAACCGTCAGGGCCAGGGCTTTTGTTATTGGGAGTTTTTAAATTACCTTTTCAGTCTCTTCTTTTGTTATGGGTTTATTTATTTGTTCTACCTGTTCGTATTAGTTCAGGTAGGTAGTGTATTTCTAGAAATTTGTTCATTTCCTCTAGGTTTTCAGATTTCTTAGAGTAGAATTTTCCATAGTATTCTGTTACAAACTTTTAATTTCAGTTGGATCTGTTGTGATATCACTAATCTCATTTCTTATTCAGGTTATTTGCTTCTTCTGTTTTTCTTTTGTCCATTTGGCCAACGGTTTATCGATTTTATTGATCTTTTCAAGGAACCAGCTTTTGGTCTTGTTAGCTCTTTTCCATTGTTTTTCTATTCTCTATTTCATTTAATTCTGCTCTAATTCATATTATTTCCTTTTTTCCAGTGCCCAAGGACTTCTTTTGCTGCTCTCTTCCTACTTATTCCAGTTGTAGGATTAATGTTTTGATTCAGGCTCACTCTTTGTTTTGGATGTGTGTGTTTATTGTTATAAACTGACCTCTGAGCAGTGCTTTTGCTGTGTCCCAAAGGTTCTGGTAGGATGTGTTTTCATTCTCATTTGATTCTATGATTTTTTTTATTCTGTCCTTAATTTCTTCTATAACCCAGTAGTTTTTGGGCAAGATGTTGTTCAGTTTCCATGTGTTTGGTTTTTTTTTCCCTCCTTTTTCTGTTACTGATTTCTACTTTTATGGCTTTATGGTCAGAAAAGATGGTTTGTAATATTTTGATGCTTTGGATTCTTTTAAGGCTTGCTGCATTACATAATATGTGGTCTGTTCTGGAGAGCGTTCCATGTGTGCTGGAAAAGAAGGTATACTTGGCTGCTGTTGGGTGGAATGTTCGGTATATGTCCATGATACCAAGTTGGTTGATCGTGGCGTTTAGATCTTCTGTGTCTTAACTGAGCCTCTTTCTGGATGTTCTGTCCTTCACTGAAAGTGGTGTGTTGAAGTTTCCTACTATTATTGTGGAGCTGTCTATCTCTCTTTTCAGAAAAATGCTGTTAGAGTTTGTTTTATGTATCTTGGAGTCCCGTCGTCGGGTGCGTAAGTACTTATTATGGTTATGTCCTCCTGGTGGATTGACCCTTTAATCATTATATAGTGTCCTTCCTTATCCTTTGTGGTGGATTTTACTTTAAAGTCTGTTTTGTCAGAGATTAATATTGCCACTCTTGCTCTTTTTTGTTGTTTGCTTGATATATATTTTTTTATCCTTCAGGTTTTAGTTTGTTTGTGTCTTTAAGTCTAAGATGTGTCTCTTATAGGCAGCATATAGATGGATCATGTTTTTTTATCCATTCTGCCACTCTCTGTCTCTTTATTGGTGCATTTAGTCCATTTACACTAAGTGTAATTATTGATAGGTATGAGTTTAGTGCTGTCATTTTGATGTCTTTTTTTGTGTGTGTTGTTCATAGTTTCTTTGTTCCACTTAATTTTCTGTGCTGAGTTGCTTTTCTTTATGTATTTTCTTTTCATCTTTTTCATTGTTGTTGATTTTGTGTTTGCTGAGTCTTTATATTTTTCTAGTTTCTTATTTTGACTTGTAGAATTGTTAGTTTCCTGTGGTTACCTGAATATTTACCCCTGTTTTTCTAAGTTTAAATCAGTCTTTTATTTCATTATATTGCCTTCTCTTCCTCTCCATATGAAAGATCTATGATTATATTTTTTAGTCCCTCTTTTTTGTTTAATGTTGTCATCTTTTACGTATTGATATCTCTGTTTCCCTATTTTCAGTGTTTAAGCTTTGATTTGTTTTTGTGTCTTCCCCCTCTGGGTTGATATCTGGTTGCTCTGTCCTGTGGTCTAGTCGCCAATTGTTATCTGATGTTTTTGATTTTCTAACCAGAGGACTGCCTTTAGGATTTCTTGTAATTTTGGTTTGTTTTTTTTCAAATTCCCTAAACTTCTGTTTATCCGGAAATGCCCTAATTTCACCATCATATTTGCGAGATAGTTTTGCTGGATGTATAACTCTTGGCTGGCAGTTTTTTTCCTTCAAGGCTATATGCCATCCCATTGCCTTTTTGCCTGCATGGTTTCTGCTCAGTAGTACGAGCTTATTCTTATTGACTCTCCTTTGTAGATGACTTTTTGTTTCTCCCTATCTGCTCTTAAAATTCTCTCTTTATATTTGGTTTTAGCAAGTTTGATTATAATATGTCTTGGTGACTTTCTTTTGGGATCTACCTTATGTGGGGTTCGATGAGCATCTTGGATAGATATCTTGTTGTCTTTCATGATATCAGGGAACTTTTCTACCAACAAATCTTCAACAGTTCTCTCTGTGTTTTCTGTTACCTCCTCCCTCCCCTCCATTCCAGTACGCCAGTCACTCATAGGTTATTCTTCTTGATTGAGTACCCCATAATTCTTTTTGGTTTCTTCATTTCTTAAAATTCTTTTATTTTTCTTCAAACAAGTTGATATCAAGTGCTTTATCTTCAATCTCAGTAATTCTGACTTCCATTGCCTCAATTCTGCCCCTGTAACTTTCTAGTTAGTTGTCTAACTCTGAAATTTTATTGTTAATCTTCTGGATTTCTCTTGCTGTCTCTGTATGGATCCTTGCAACCTGTTAAATTTGTCTATGCTCTTATCTAATCTTCTTAAGTTCTTCTATTGCTTTGTCTGTGCGTTTCTTGGCTTGTTCTGCATTTTACCTGAGCTCCTTCCTGGTATATTGAAGAGTTCTGTATATTAATCTTTTTATTCTACCTCCGGTTTTCCAAGAAGTTCTCTTCCTCTGGAAAATTTCTTAATTCTTTATTTTGGGAGCTTGCTGAAGCCGTCGTGGTTTGCCTCTTTATGTGGTTTGATATTGACTGTTGTCCCCGAGCCATCAATAAGTTATTATATTTATTTATCTTATGTTTGCTTACTGTGTCCTAGCTTCTTATTTTGTTTTGTTTTAATATGTCCAAATAGGCTGCTCGTGTGAGCTAGTTTGATTAGTGGCGTCTTTGAAGCTCTAACATCCTGTCACCAGGTGATTAGATCTTTTAGTAGGTATGTGAGCCCAGGAATCTGTTCCCTTTTTTTATGTGAATTCAGCTCAGGTGTCTAGGTAGTCAGTCACCAAGTGTGTGGTGCAGGCTCTCACCTGCAGTCCTAGATGGGCAGTGGTGATTGGTGTAGACAAAGGTATCTGGCTGCTGTAGGGGGTCACACGCTGAGCAAGGCAGGGGGCTGACAGCTGCCCCTTAGTGTCTGGGAGGAAAGTGTGTCCCTGTTCCCTAGAGTATGTAGGTGGGTAGGTTTTGCAGCTGGACTGTGGGCATCCAGTGCTGTTGGCTGTAAGGACTGGGAGGCATCAGTTGTTCTTGGACCTCAGTTGCAGGTGGCTAGGTGACATGGGTGGAGCCACCAGTCCTCAGGCCCCTGATGTGGGTAGGTGAGGACCCTCCTTAATTGGCAGAGCGGTGTCAAATGTCGTAAACCTGCCACTCCACCATATAGCTGACAGTTGAATTTAGGCTTCAAGTATATCCCCTGTTATACTGTGCTAAGGAGGGCCTATGCTATTGAAATAGGCCCACACAAATCTATTCAGGGCAAAACGCATTCAAAGTCTGTGGACCCCTTATGCCTGTGCCTAGGCAAAGGAGCTGGGCCTACCCTAAGTTCCTGGCTTAGGGGAGCTGGCAGATTATTTATTCTTCTTTGTTAATTTGTTCCCTCTCCAAGGTCGGGAGAATGGCTCAGGGCTTGTGATGGATTCTTACTTCTGGCACAGCGGACACGGCAGTGGCTGAAGCTGGCCCAGGACCCAGTGCAGAGTGGGGAGGGGGACAGGTAAATGTGAGAGAGGTTTTTCCCAAAGGGAGTGTTTTTTTGCTCCACCTGGTTGGTTAAACACTTGTACTTACCTTTTGCCGATTGAACGCTGCTTTTTACTGGTTCTGGAGGCTTGAGTAGACTCTCCGCCACTCAGTCTCTCCTGATGTGGAAAACAAGTGCCCATGCCTCACTGCATGCACCTGCTGTAGGGTACCTGTTCTTGCCAGGTCAGGACTGGCATTTCCTCGCTGCTTATGAACTGTCTTTCCCTTCTCCTGTTTAGTCTGATTCCTCAACTTTGCCTTTGATGTTAAGGGCTCTTAGACTGTTATATATAATCAGTTCACTTATTTTTTTGAGTCTTTGTTGTAAGAGGGACCACAGGAAGTGTCTGACTACTCCACCATCTTGGCCCCGCCTATCTTGAACTTTTAAGAGTAAATTTAGGGAGAAAGGTGATGATCTAAGTAACTGTGGAAGTGAATGGAGTTTGTAACACTAAAGGCAGAGGAACTGCACATAAATATTGTATGCTAGCTGATGTTGTTTCCCATGGAGGTTATGGGTTAAGAATTGTAATATTGCTATACATATATACTGGAACTGAATAATTAAGTCAGTGGATGATGACTTGTAGGAGCCAGTTTCCCCGTTAGAGTGGAAATTTACAGATCCACAAGGATTGGAGGCTAGAATACTCTGTGTCGTAATGGATTAGAATTGAAGACTTCAGTAAGAACTTAATATAGATACAGACGTGTTGTTGTTAGGTGCTGTCGAGTCAGTTCCGACTCAGCAACCCTGTTTACAACAGCAAGACATCGGCTGGTCTTACACTGTCCTCACAATCGTTGTTATGCTTGAGCCCATTGTTGCAGCCGCTGTGTCAGTCCATCTTGTTGAAGGTCTTCCTCTGTTTTGCTGACCCTCTGCTTTACCAAGCATAATGTCCTTCTCCAGGGACTGATCCCTCCTGATAGTGTGTCCAAAGTATGTGAGATGTAGTCTCGCCATCCTTGCTTCTAAGGAGCATTCTGGTTGTACTTCTTCCAAGACAGATTTGTTCATTCTTTTGGCAGTCCATAGTATATTCAGTATTCTTCGCCAACACCACAATTCAAAGACATCAGTCCTTCTTTGGTCTTCCTTATTCATCGTCCAGCTTTCACATGCACATGAGGCATTGAAAACACCGTGGTTTAGGTTAGGCGCACTTTATTTATTCCTCAAGGTGAAATATTTATGGATACACACATATTATTTCCTTGCTCTTAGTTTTCAATAAGTTGAAATGAATTAAAAATTATTTAAGATTATCATGGTATCATGAGAATTTGTCAAATGTCATTTCTCTTGGTTGAAAATTGTAAGCTAAAAGTGTATTTTAAAAATATGAGTTTACTTCCATTATAGTCAGAAAAGTAAAATTGTAATAAAGTTTGGTATTGGTATAAATAAAATATTTAAACTTAAAAAAGTGAATTGAAGTACTTCACACCCCTAGAATAGGTATAATTAAAGAAAAAAAACAAGGACAATAATAAGTGTTGGTGAGAATGCGGAGAGTGGAAAACTTACAGCCCTCATGCATTGCTAGTGGAAATGTAAAATGGTGCAGCTGCTTTCGAAAATAATTTGGCAGTTTTTCAAAATGTTAAACAGAATTACCATATAACCCAGCAGTTCTACTACTAAGTATATACACAAAAGAACTGAAAACCTAAGCCCACAAAAAAATTGTACGTAATTCATGGTAGCATAGTACAGTCTTCACACAGCATTATTCATAGTAGCTAAAAAGTAGAAACCACCTAAATGTCTATCAGCTGATGAGTGGATAAACAAAATCTGGTGTGTCTATATAATGGAATATTACTTAGCCATCAAAGAGTGCTGATACATGCTACAACATGGATGAACCTTGAAAACATTATGCTAAGTTTTATGCGTTGTAAAATGTAACCATCCAGGAAATGAAATAGAACATATGAATAGCCTGCATGCCCGTACCTGATCATATACTTTCTTTTTTTAAATCGTAATTCTTGCTGAAATTTTCAACCTTCACTTTTATTTCCTTGAAGCTAGTATGCATTATTGTTTTACAGTTTAGGCCTCATAATTTCAATAGCTGGAGTCCCTGGGATCTTTTTATTGTCTATTATTATTTCTGCTGCTTCTGGTTTATGATGTCTGAGCTCCTGGTACACCTCCTTGTTTTTGTTCAAATCCTCCACCAGAGAGGATTTTTGTTTATTTCTGAAGGCCCTTGAGGGTTTTAGTAGTATAGGATGGGTTGCACAGTTTTTTTGTAAATAGCCAGGTAACAAATATCTTAGACTTTGTAGGCCATAGGGTCACTGTTGTAACTACTCAACTCTGCTGTTGTAATTGAAAGCAACCATAGACAATACAAAAATAACGGGCATGTCTATGTTTCAGTAAAACTTTTTTTATGGATGTTGAAATTTGAATTTCATATAATTATGTTATGAAATACTTTCTAAAAAATTTTTTTCCCAATCATTTAAAAATGTAAAAACCATTTGTAGCTTGTGGGCCATTCAAAAATAGGCAGCAGGGAAGCGGGGCCAAGATGGCAGAGTAGTCAGAAGCTTCCAGTGGACCCTCTTACAAAAAAGACCCCAAAAAACAAGTTACTTGATTATATATGACAGTCTAGGAGCCCTGAACATCAAAGGCAAAGTTGAGGAACTGGACTGAGTGGCAGGGGGAGGGAGAGACAGTTCAGAAGCAGGGAGGCGTTGGCAGACCTGACCCAGCGAGAGCCTGAGCCCTTCGGGCCTGATCAGCTCATGGCTGAGCGGTGACGCAGGCAAGCAGCAGTGCTCAGGAGGCACACTTTCCGCAACGGAAGAAACCAAGTGGCAGAGAGTCTACTTGGCCACCCAAACCAATGAGAAGTAGCCCTCGATCGGTAAAAGATAAATACTGGCGTACAGCCTGCCGCGCGGATCAAAAACACTCCTCTTAGGGAAAGATCTCTCTCCCATTTACTCCCCACTCCCTGCTCTGCACTGGGTCTCAGACTGGCTTCAGCAATTGCCAATTTCCCTGGGCCAGAAGTAGGATCCATCACATACCCTGAGCAATTCTCCCTGCCTTGGAGAGTGAACAAATTAACGAACGGGGAGAAATAAACTGCCAGCTCCCCTAAGTCAGGAACCCAAGGTAGGCACAGCTCCTAGGCACAGGCATAAGGCATTCACGGACTTTGAGTGCCTTTCCCCTTGAATAGACTTGTATGGCCCCATTTCAACAGCATAGGCCCTCATCACCACAGTTCAATAGGTTATATACCAGAACTCTAACTTCAACTGTTTCAGCTGTGATGTGGCAGGTTCGTGACATTTGACACTGCTCTGCCCATTAAGCAGGGTCTTCACCTAAACCCACATCAGGGGCCTGAGGATTGGTGGCTCCACCCACACCACCTTGGGCCACCTGCAATAGGGGCCCAGGAAGAAGAGGTGCCCCCCCAGTCCTTAGAGCCAACAGCATTGGCTGCTCATAGTCCAGCTGCAAAACCCACCCACCTACGTGCTCTAGGGAACAGGGACATGCCTTCCTCCTGGAAATTCGGGGGCAGCCGTCAGCCCCCTGACTTGCTCAGACTGTGTCCCCCTGCTGCAGCCAAATGCCTGTGCCTACACCAATCACCCATGCTTGTCTAGGACTGTAGGCGAGAACCTGCTATCTACCTGGGCTATCTACCTGGGCACCTGAGCTAAATCCTTACAGGAGGAGTAGGCGGACTCCTGAGCTCACATACCTAGTAACAGATCTAACCACCTGGTGACAGGACATTAGAGCTTCAAAGGTGCCAGTAATCAAACTAGCTCATATAAGCAGCCTATTTGGTCATATCAAAACAAAACAAGAAGCTAGGACACAGTAAGCCAACATAAAATAAAATATAACTTACTGATGGCTCAGAGATAACACTCAATATCAAATCACATAAAGAGGCAAACCGTGATGGCTTCAACAGGCTCCCAAAATAAAGAATCTAGAGATTTTCCAGAGGAGGAAAATCTCTGGGAATTACCGGAGGCAGAATACAAAAGATTAATATACAGAACTCTTCAAAAAATTTGGAAGGAAATTAAGCACAACACAGACCATGCAATAGAGGAAATTAAAAAGATGAGAGAAGAGCATGTTGACAAATTTAACAGGCTGCAGGAATCCATAGAGAGACAGCAATCAGAAAGCCGTAAGATTAACAATAAAATTTCAGGATTAGACAACTCAATAGAAAGTCATAGGAGCAGAATTGAGGCAATGGAAATCAGAATTAGTGAGGTTGAAGAGAAAGCACTTGCCGCCAACTTATTTGAGGAAAAATCAGATAAAAGATTTAAAAAAATGAAGAAACCCTAAGACTTATGTGGGACTCTATTAAGAGGAATAACCTACAAGTAATTGGAGTACCAGAAAGGGGTGGGGGGATAACAGAAAACACAGAGAATTGTTGAAGTTTTTTGGCAGAAAACTTCCCTAATATCTTGAAAGATGACAAGTATCTATCCAAGATGCTCATCGAACCCTACATAAGGTAGCTCCCAAAAGGAAGTCACCAAGACATAATCAAACTTGCCAAACCCAAAGATAAAGAGAGAATTTTAAGAACGGCTGAGGTTAAACGAAAAGTCATCTACAAAGGAGAGTCAGTAAGACTAAGCTTGGACTACTCAGCAGAAACCATGCAGGCAAGAAGGCAATGGGATGACATATATATATCCTTGAAAGAAAAAAAACTGCCAGCCAAGAATTATACATCCAGCAAAACTATCTCGCAAATATGATGGCAAAATTAGGGCATTTCCAGATAAACAGAAGTTTAGGGAATTTGCAAAACCCAAACCAGAATTACAAGAAATCCTAAAGGGAGTCCTCTGGTTAGAAAATCAGTAACATCAGATGACAACCGGAGACAGATATCAACCTACATAGAGAAGTCACAAAAGTAAATAAAACCTAAAACACTGAAAATAGGGAAACAGATGTCAATATGTAAAAGATGACAACATTAAAACAAAAAAGAGGGACTTAAAAAGTGTAGTCATAGATCTTTCATATGGAGAGGAAGTCAAGGCGATATAAAGAAATAAAAGACTGGTATAAACTTAGAAAGATAGGGGTAAATATTAAGGTAACAACAAAGGAAACTGAAATTAGAAAAATACAAAGACTCAGCAAACACAAAATCAACAACAGTGAAAAAGATGAAAAGAAAATACATAAAGGAAACAACTCAGCAAGAAAATTAAGTGGAACAAAGGGACTGTGAACAACACAAAAAAAGACATCAGAATGACAGTGCTAAACTCATACCTATCAATAATTATGCTGAACGTAAATGGACTAAATGCACCAATAAAGAGACAGAGAGTGGCAGATTGGATAAAAAAACACAATCCATCTATATGTTGCCTACAAGAGACATATCTTAGACTTAAAGACACAAAAAAACTAAAACTCAAAAGATGGAAAAAAATATATCAAGCAAACAACACTCAAAAAAGAGCAAGAGTGGCAATATTAATCTCTGACAAAATAGATGTTAAAGTCAAATCTACCATGAGGGATAAGGAAGGACACTATATAATGATTAAACGGTCAGTTCACCAGGAGGACATAAGTATAATAAGTATTTACGTACCCAGCTACAGGACTTCTAAATACAAAAACTCTAACAGCACTGAAAAGAGAGATAGCTCCACAATAGTAGTAAGAGACTTAAGCACACCACTTTTGGTGAAGGACACTACATCCAGAAAGAAGCTCAACAAAGACACGGAAGATCTAAATGCTACAATCAACCAACTTGATTTCATAGACATATACCGAACACTCCACCCAACAGCAACCAAGTATACTTTCTTTTCCAACGCACATAGAACATTCTCCAGAATAGACAATATATTAGGCCATAAAGCAAGCCTTAACAAAATCCGAAGCAATGAAATATTACAAAGCATCTTTTCTGACCATAAAGCCATAAAGTGGAAATCAACAACAGAAAAAGCAAGGAAAAAAATCAAACCCATGGATACTGAACAACACCTTGCTCAAAAACTACTGGATTATAGAAGAAATTAAGGATGGAATAAAGAAATTCGTTGAATCAAATGAGAATGAAAACACATCCTACCAGAACCTTTGGGATACGGCACAAGCATTGCCCCGAGTTCAGTTTATAGCAATAAATGCACACATCCAAAACCAAGAAAGGGCCATAATCAAAACATAACCTTACAACTGGAACAAGTAGAAAGAGAGCAGCAAAAGAAGCCCTCAGGTGCCAGAAGAAAGGAAATAATAAGAGTTAGAGCCGAGTTAAAAGATACAGAGAATAGAAAAATAGTTGAAAGAGTTAACAAGACCAAAAGATGGTTCTTTGAAAAGATGAACAAAATTGATAAACCAGTGGCCAAACTGACAAAAGAAAAAACAGGAGAGGAAGCCAATAACCCATGTAAGAAATGAGATGAGTGATACCACAGCAGACCAAACTGAAATTAATAGAATCATAAGAGAATACTATGAAAAATTGCACTCTAACAAATTTGAAAACCTAGAGGAAATGGGCAAATTTCTAGAAACTCACTCCCTACCTAAACTAACACATACAGAGGTAGAACAACTAAATAAACCCATAACAAAAGAAGAGATTGAAAAGGTAATTAAAAAACTCCCAACAAAAAAAAGCCCTGGCCTGGATGGCTTCACTGGAGAAGTCTACCAAACTTTCAGAGAAGAGTTAACACCACTACTACTAAAGGCATTTCAGAGCATAGAAAAGATGGAATACTCTCAGACTCATTCTATGAAGCCAGCATAACCCTGATACCAAAACCAGGTAAAGACACCACAAAAAAAGAAAATTGCATACCAGCATCCCTCGTGAACATTGACGCAAAAATCCGCAACAGAATTCTAGCCAGTAGAATTCAGCAACACATCAAAAAAATAATTCACCATGATCAGGAGAGTTATGCAGGGATGGTTCAGCATTAGAAAAACAATCAATATAATCCATCACATAAATAAAACAAAAGACAAGAATCACAGGATCTTACCAGTTGATGCAGAAAAGGCATTTGACAAAGTCCAACACTCATTCATGATAAAAACTCAACAAAATAGAAGTAGAAGGGAAATTCCTCAATATAATTAAGGGCATTTATACAAAGCCAACAGCCAACATCATCCTAAATGGAGAGACTTTGAAAGCATTCCCCTTGAGAATGGGAACCAGACAAGGATGCCCTTTATCACCGCTCTTATTCAACATTGTGATGGAGGTCCTAGCCAGGGCAATTAGGATAGAAAAAGAAATACAGGGTATCCAGATTGGTAGGGAAGAAGTCAGAGTATCTCTATTTGCAGATGATGTGATCTTATAGACAGAAAACCCCAAGGAATCCACAAGAAAACTACTGGAACTAAAGAAAATTTCAACAAAGTTTCAGGATACAAGATAAACATACAAAAATCAGTTGGATTCCTTTACACCAACAAAGAGAACCTGTGCGAGGAAATCACCAAATCAGTACCATTTAGAATAGCCCCTAAGAAAATAAAATACTTAGGAATAAATCTAACCAGAAATGTAAAAGACTCATGCAATGAATACTACACGACACTTCTGTAAGAAATCAAAAGAGATCTGCATAAGTGGAAAACATATCTTGCTCATTGATAGGAAGACTCAACATTGTGAAAATGTCAATTCTACCCAAAGCGATCTACAGATACAATTCAATCCTGATCCAGATTCCAACGGCATTTTTTAATGAGATGGAGAGGCAAATCACCAACTTCACATGGAAAGGGAAGAGGCCCCGAGTGAGTAAAGCATCACTCAAGAAGAAGAACAAAGTGGGAGGCCTCACACTACCGATTTTAGAACCTATTATACCGTCACGGTAGTCAAAACACCTTGGTACTGGTACAACAACAGATACATAGACCAATGGAACAGAATTGAGAATCCAGACATCATTTCATCCACCTGTGAGCAGCTGATAATTGACAAAGGCTCAAAGTCTGTTAATTGGGGAAATGACAGTCGCTTTAACAAATGGTGCTGGCGTAACTGGATATCCATCTCCAAAAAACTGAAACAGGACCCATACCTCATACCATGCACAAAAACTAACTCAAAATGGATCTAAGACTTAAATATAAAATCGAACACGATAAAGATCATGGAAGAAAAAATAGGGACAACGCTAGGAGCCCTAATATATGGCATAAACACAGTACAAACCATAAGTAACAATGTGCAAGCACCAGAAGACAGACTAGATAACTGGGAGCTCCTAAAAGTCAAACACTTATGTTCATCAAAAGACTTCACCAATAGAGGAAAATGACATCCTACAGACTGGGAAAAATTTTTGACTTTGACAAATCCGGTCAGCATCTAATCTCTAAAATGTACAAGATACTGCAAAACCTCGACAACAAAAAGACAACCCAATTAAAAAATGGGCAAAGGATATGAACAAGAACTTTGCCAAAGAAGATATTCAGGCGGTTAACAGAAACATGACGAAATGCTCACCATCATTAGCCATTAGAGAAATGCAGATCAGAACTACAATGAGATATCATCTCACCCCAACAAGGCTAGCATTAATCCAAAAAACACAAAATAATAAATGCTGGAGAGGTTGTGGAGAGAATGGAACACTTATATGCTGTTTGTTGGTGGGAATGTAATATGGTACAACCACTTTGGAAATCGATTTGGCACTTCCTTAAAAAGCTAGAAATAGAAGTACCATACGATCCAGCTATTTTGCTCCTTAGAATATATTCTAGAGAAATAAGAGCCGTCACATGAAGAGATATATGCACACCTATGTTCATTGCAGCATGTTCACAATAGCACAAAGATGGAAACAATCTAGGTGCCCATCAGCAGATGAATGGATAAACAAATTGTGGTATATCCGTACAATGGATACTATGCAATGATAAAGAACATTGATGAAGCTGTGAAACATAACATGGAGGAATCTGGAGGGCATTATGCTGAGTGAATTTAGTCAGTCACAGAAGGACAAATACTGTATAAGACCACTATTATAAGAACTCAAGAAAAGGTTTAAACACAGAAGAAAACATTCTTTGATGGTTACAGGGGTCAGGAGGGAGGGTGATGGTTATTTACTAACTAGATAATAGATAGGAATTATCTTCGGTGAAGGGAAGGACACACACACTACAGGGGAAGTCAGCACAACCGGACTAAACCAAATCTAAGAAGTTTCCTGAATACAACCAAACACTTTGAAGGACAGAGTAGCAGGGGTAGGGGTCTGGGGACCATGCTTTTAGGGGACATCTAGGTCAATTGGCATAACAAAGCTTATTAAGGAAATGTTCTGCATCCTACTTTGGTGAGCGTCATCTGGGGTCTTAAAAGCTTGCAGGCGGCCATCTAAGATGCATCAATTGGTCCCAACCACCTGGAGTAAAGGAGAATGAAGAACACCAGAGGAACAAAGAAAGTATTAGCCCAAGAGACAGAGAGGACCACGTAAACCAGAGACTTCATCAGCCTGAGACCAGAAGAACTAGATAGTGCTTGGCTACTACCAGTGACCGCCCTGGCAGGGAACACAACAGAGTCCCTGATGGAGCAGGAGAAAGGTGGGGTGCAGAACTCAAATTCTAGTAACAAGACCAGACTTAATGGTCTGAATGAGACTGGAGGAACCCCGGAAAGCATGGCCCCCGGATTCTCTGTCAGCCCAGAACTAAACAGTTTCCAAGGCCAACTCTCCAGACAGGGATTGGACTGGACTGTGGGACATAAAACTCGTGAGGAATGTGCCTCTTAGCTCAAGTAGATACAACAGACTAAACAGGCGGGTTCTGTCCGGAGGTGAGATGGGAAGGCAGAGAGGGTTAGGAGTTGGTTGAATGGACATGGGGAATTAGGGATGGAAAGGAGGAATGTGCTGTCACAGTATGGGGAGGGCAATTAGGGTCACATAACAATGTATGTATAGATTTTTGTATGGGAGGCTAACTTGAAATGTGAACTTCATTTTAGCTACAACAATAAAAGTAAAATAAATAGGCAGCAGGCCAGATTTGGCCTGTAGGTTATAGTTTAGACCATAGTTTGAGGGTTTACTAAACTGGATAAGAAGCCAGGAAACTAGTATAACTCATTAGGGTGTCATCCCCACGTTAGGAGCAGGAAGGAATTCTCCAAGGTCCCTCCCTTAGTGAGCAGGAAGCAGTGAAGGCACCAAAAGCTAGCAGAGCCCAGTCTCACCTCTGGATCAGCCATGCTGAGTCCTCAGGGTGAAAGTTACCCAACTACCGACTCACTTTTCTGGGCTTCATTCCTTTTCCAGATCTCAGTCCAGTAATTTTCAGTGTCTTGGTCATTTGTTGCTTTGAAGAAGATTTTTTTTTTTTTTTTAATTCAGCTTTTTACATTGTCTTCAGCAAGAGGGTTTGTCTGGATTACCTATTCTACCAATAACCAAAACCAAACGAAATCCGTTACCATCGAGTCTATTCTGATTCACAGCGACCCTATAGGACAAAGTAGAACTTCCTCCTAGGATTCCCAAGGAGCAGCTGGTGGTTTGAAAGTGCCGACCTTTTGGTTAGCAGCTGAGCTCTTAACCACTGCGTCACAAGAGCTCCATTCTGCCAATACTGGGGCTAAAACTGTTTAGTATGTTTTAAGTTTAGCTGGGTTTTGCTTGTTGTCTTTTTTTCAGATGCTTGAGTTCAGAGAGGAGTTAAATGGAGGTAGGGAACAGATAGAGATGAGAAATACAAAGTTTTAAACAATATTTGTCCTTGCAAATAAAAGAAGATAGTATAGATAAATTAAATATAATGAATATCTTCAACCCTAAATGGCAAAACTAACGAATTCATCTTGACCAGTCACTTACTGACGGCATAGATGAAACATTAGTGAAGTAGCCATCTACTAATAAGAAAATTCATATACTGATTAATTAATTTTTTGAAAGTCGAAAGTATCCATAAGTATCTTCTGAGGTCTTCCTTTGAACTGAAACTAAATAAAAAGGAATTTAGAAGTCATGGTTATTTAATACTAACTGAAGTTTTATGCCCTTAGGCATAAAGACATTAACTTTTGTCTTAAATAGATCGCAAACAAACCAGGGGTATACGGGGTTGGTTACATGCTGTCCTGTCCCCACCTCTCATAGCCGGTGTCCCACTCTGATTTTTTCACCTTCAGATGTGGCATTGTGCCTTCTTCAGACACGTTTTGGAATAAAATTGCAGAGGGCTAACTGTGTTGTCTGTGGTTGAACATGGAAGAACTGTGGACAGTTTTCATCTGTTGGAAATCATAAACAAACTGCTTTCTTTTCATTGAAGTCTTTTTTCCCCATATATCATTCTCTCAGAACATTTTTTTCTCCCCAAATCTATGCAGTCTCTTGAACATCATTTTCTTCTAAATTCTTTTTTAGTTATGTGAAACTAATCTCCACCTCGTAGTTCTATTCATGGGTCAAACAAGTGACTTAATCATGGCTGTTAAGTAAAGCAAAATAATAGCTCTTAGTTATTGAATACTTAATGGTTCGACATTGTTTTATTTGTTTATGATACAACCACGTGAAAGAATAGAAAACCTAAACATTTTGTAGTGAAATTGGATGTAATAAAGAATGTGTCACAAATCATACCATTAGGAGATACTTGGATTTAGTGAGGTACTGATAGGACCTACCTTGGGATTGTTGATACTTTTGTTGGATTGTGTGTGTGTGTGTGTGTGTGTGTGTGCGCGCGCGCACGCTATGAAATCATACATTGGAAAAAGTTCATCGTCCAAACCACTTTGGAATGCCGGAGGGTGCCTTCGAATTTCTCTAATATTTTTTTTCCTACTTCATTATTTAAAGCACTGTATTTTGTTTGTGGCACAGTGGTTAAAGCAATCAACTGCTAACTGGAAGGTTGATGGTTCAAAACCACCAGCGGCTCTACGGTAGAAAGTTGTGACAGTCTGCTTCCATAGAGATTTATAGCCTGGGAAACCTTACGGGGTCGCTATGAGTCGGAATCAACTTGACGGCCGTGGGTGGTGGTGGGATATTTTGTTTTTGCGTTTTGGGGAGCTAGGTTGTTAATAACATTATTCTAATGGAAAAATATTTTTGAAGATCCAAGTGACTATCTTAAAAGTGGACTTTCACAGCACAGAATTTGAACTTGTATGATAGTAGTGTGTCACACTAATTTTCTCATAGAACACAACGCTTGATTTTAATCAGACCTATATGAAAGACAATGAAATTTTTACTTTATTTTTTTTTGTGTGTAGCTCTAACATCAGCTGTCTGTGGTGTGTTGGAAGTTTTTCGGTAGCAAGGCATATGTATCCAATGTTTCACGTATACTGATGACACCCAAATTTAGAACTGTGTGCTATGGCTGTACAGAAATGAGGAAGGAAAAACTACTTTTCTGTGTCTCTATAACTCCTTAATTTTTTTTTTGATGTGTTCCTTTTTAAATTTTTTCTTTGAGGTTGTACCTACAACGGATCATATAGATACAGAGAAATTGAAAGCTAGAGAACAAATTAAGTTTTTTGAAGAAGTTCTCCTGTTTGAGGATGAATTGCATGATCATGGAGTTTCAAGCCTGAGTGTGAAAATTGTGAGTACTATGAATTTTTGTTTAAAATGAATTTCTTCTATTGGGTAGAAATATAAGACTCACTTCAAATCACACTAAGTCTAAACATGATATCATGGCTAGGGTTTATCTTATCCATTGCAAAATTCACAGTTAGGGGATATCTTAGCGTATTGTTATACTTTAGCAAAGCATTTTTTTTTTTTTAGTAGACCTGACCGCTTTGTTGTTTATTTGCTTATTATTTAACTTGAATTAAGTTAAATGAAGTTAATTTTCACATTTTAAGATAATAGTGATGTTGATAGAATCTGAAGACAGCAAGGTGGATGTCATTTTAAAAAAATCACCTATGTGTCAGGATTTCAGTGAGCTCTGGTGGCACGGTGGTTAAAGCACCCAGCAGCTAACCAAAAGGTCGATAGTTCAAACCCACCATCTGTTCCATGAGAGAAAGATGTGGCAGTCTGCTTCCATAAAGATTTACAGCCTTGGAAACCCTATGGAGCAGTTCTACTCTGTCCTGTAGGGTCGTTATGAGTCAAAATCAACTCAGCGGCAGTGGGTTTGTGTTTGAGTCAGGATTTCCGTGTACCATTAAACTACCATGTCAATTTCTATAATAAAAGTGAAAAACAGAAAGGACAAGAGTACTAACTTCCTTTCTTTTGTACTCTTTTCTATCAATAGAGGACAGACTACTTCCATTAACAATGTTGTTGGTGGTACATACTTAAAAATAATAATAAATAGGCTACTAGCAGTTATTTACATTTGTTTACTACTAGTCGTATTTGGTTCCTAACATTTTCCAGAAAAACCTCAACTGAAACTTTTTATTTCCTGTCTCGTCCTTTAAGACCCATCTAAAATGTTATCTCCTCTGTGAAGCCTTCCCAAGACGCCCAAAGCAGAGTTAAACATCCCTTTTCCATACTCCAATAAGTTCTTTCTTTTTTTTTTAAACCCCTCAACTGTAGCACTTACCACAAGGTCTGTCAAAGACGACCCCAGCATCAGACATTGTTCTTGTAGCATAATGATCGTCAGTGTTGTGATTTAAACAATGATAAAAAATGAAGATACCAATACAAAAGCAGCAATAAATTTGTTTTAAAGTCAAGTTGTTCTGTAGAACCATAGAATTTTGGAGCTATAATGGACTTTTAGAAAATTATATAGTTCAGCCTCCATATTTTATAGATGAGGCCCAAAAAGATCAGTTTATCCAAGGTTGTTAAACTAATTAGTGATACAGTTTTCTTTGTACCATATAATACATAACATTATTCTAGCATTTGATAATTGTTTTCTTAATGCCTTACCCCCTTGTTCACCTATAACTCCTCCAGTTTATCTTTTGTCATTTAGATTTATTCACTCTCCCACTCATCCAGTCATGTACCTTTCCACTTTTCCACCCACCTATTGAATTAAGTATAATGAATGCTCATTATGAGTTTGCATATCTGGGTGTGCATTTGTATCCAAGTGGGTGGCTGTATAGATGATGTCTGTAAGTGGATGATAGGTATGTGGGGAGCAAATGTGTTTTTCTGGAAGAAGTTCGAGAGGGAATAGGCATAAATGTATTATGTGTGGATCAGAGTATGTAGTTAGTAAGTCCCTCACTGAAGGGTAATGTCATCTTAAAATATGCTTTCTTCTTCCCTAGTTTACCTTTTATAAATTATTTGATAGTGTTGCATTTTTAAGAATGCCTGAAAGGATTTCGTTAGAGTCGTGTCCTTTCTGGTTGGTTTCTTTCTAACGATGTACCAGATAGTGCTTTAAATAAAATAAATGTCATCGTTTCTGGCCTAGAGGCAATGGGGCATGAACAAATGAAGTTCCCTTCTATACAAGCAAAGACTAATGTAGTAAATACAAATATAAGCAAGAAACCAGGAATGTGGAGCTGGGGAAGCTAAGGGAGAAGTTGTTAAGGAGGGCGTAAAGGTCAGTATCATACTGTACATGTCTTGTAAGCTTAGAATGGGATGGTTCCCATTGAACTAAAAAATATATTTAAAAAGTTGTTTTTTGGTTTTAGCACTTAGGATATTGTTATTGACTATGGTAAGAGCAGTTTAAGTTACATGGTTAGGGAGTGAATGAAAGATGTGGAGGTAGAGGCAGAAAGTGTAGATGTAGACCAGACTTTCAGAAAGCTAGAAGAAACAGACGTGGCTAAGAGAGAACGTGAGGTTGGCAGAGGTGTGTGTGTATGCATTTTTGTTATTTTAATATGGGAAAGACTTTAGCACATTAATGTGCTCACTGGAAGGAGCCACTGTAGAGGGAGGAGAGAAATTGAATGGAATAAGGTCTCTGAGGGTGAGGAGCAGGGGAGGAAGAGGAAGTCTTTGGGCCTTTACTATATGTGAGTGAGGCACTGGCTAGATACTAAGGAGCCCTGGTGGCGCAGTGGTTAAAGTGCTTGGCTACTAACCAAAAGGTCCGTGGTTTGAAGCCACCAGCTGTTCTGCAGGAGAAGGATGTGGCAGTCTGTTTTCCATAACGATTACAGCCTTGGAAACCCTATGGGGCAGTTCTGCTCTGTCCTACGGGGTCACTGTGCGTTGGAATCGACTCAGTGACAGCGGGTTTGGTTTTTGGTTGGTGGTAAATACTTAACTACATTATCTCATTTAATCATCATGAACATTCTGTGTAGTGAATACTTTCCTGTCTGTATTTTACAGGTGAGGAAATGGAGAGTAAGAGATATTAAGTAACTTGCTCAAGATCACACAGGGTATCAGTTTGACTCTCTGTCCATGCTTATATACCTCTAGGATCTAGATCTTGGTAAAGAAATTAGCGTAAGACTGGAAAAGAGAGAGATGCTGCTTCCATGGTGGTAGGACGAAAGGCGAACAGAATGTAGGTAAATCTGCCTCTACTACAGTGCTTCACAAACCTGAAGTTTTTTCAGAATTACCTAAATTAGAGATTTAGTTGTTTTTGACACTATGTGGCAAGGAATATTTTTTATTTGACTCCGCATAGTACACTTGCTGTATGTTTGTTGTCTGGGAAGATGGATAGACAGATGTAGGGATGGAGGGAGTAGGTCAGCAAAGGCTTCTTACAGGAGGTGGTCGTGATGTGAATTTCAGGTGTGTAAGTTCCCCAGCCAGACTGGGGAGGGGTGTGGTGGTAGAATAAGGTGATCGTTGATGTATTTCCTAAGCTTGTGGTTTGTGAGAGTTTCTGATCAATTCAAGCTGTCATATTACTGGCTACTGCTGGAAGATGAAGTATGGTGGTCATCTCCAAAGCCCTCGCCAGGTGCTTTCCACTTAGAGCTCCCTTAAGGAGGTCATTTAATTCACCTTTTTTCTCTAGAACTTTTCCTGACTTAAAATCTACATTTTCCTGGTTGCTTTCAAATAAAATCTGTACCATCACAGAATACTTCTAGTTTAGCAAAGCTTTCCAGGAAACCTCTGGAAAAAAGTATTTATTTTTAAGGACTGTATTTTTTCTTACTGCTGAAAGTTTGATTGGTAATATGTATAGAAATGAGTTTTTTCTTATTTATCACATGTGGGTCACTCCCTCCCCCCTTTTTGTGTCATCTCACTTTCAGAATGGTCTTGGAATCATCTGGGAGTAATAGTGGTAGTATTCATAGTTAGTGTTTTAACCTTGGTTGGCTGGAAAACCGCTGAAGGTTTTTTTCTAAAAGAATTGAATTGGTTTAGAATTGCAAGACTAGTTGTTTGTGAATGTTTGTGTCTGTGGTTACATAATAATTGTAAAGTATTTTGAAAGAAATGTTGTTGTATTAGGAAAGCTGCTTGTATAAACATATATCTTACTTTAGATTCCTGATATTGTTGGATAGAGCCTCTTAGGTTGCTCTTAACTTCTTTTACTCTTCCATTGATTCAGAGTGATTTTCCCATCTTATATTTTCAATTCCAAACTTAGGCAATGTATATATTTTTTTATTTTTTTTCTATTTTATTATTGCTTTTTTTGTACTTCAGGTGAAGGCTTACAGAACAAATAGTTTCTCAT
>NW_004444053.1:1125366-1144257 GCF_000243295.1 Trichechus manatus latirostris
GGGAGATTGTTATGTGTGGAGCTAAGATGGATGTGGGAGAGAGGAGAGAGGAAAAGGAGCCAAAAACATAGAAACAAAAAAGAATGCTAGGGGAGCTTGCCGTTGGAGTGGAGAGATGAGAGACTATGAAATGGAGAAAAACAGAAAGGGGAGGAGGAAGAAAAAAATGAATAAATAAGAATCAGAAAAGTTAAAGAACCACAAAGTTCCCACAGATCCCACTGGTGCAGCTATGAGCTCTGGGGAAGTCGCTCTCAGGTGTTGCAGTACAGCCTGGCTAGAAGGCATAGAGGTATGCAACGCCAGGTATTCAGGGAACAGAATGAGAAGGAAGATAATAGAGAGATGATTAACTGAGCAATGAAGAAAGACAAAAAGGGAAAAAGAGGAGAAAGAAAACAAAACAAATTAAAATAAACAAAACAAGAAAGGCCCCCAAAGAAACAGGAAAAAAAAAAAACAACAACAACATAAGAAGAAATGCCCTCAGGGATCCCTCTGCATGTCTGTGCAAGCTGAAGGGGAAGTCTCCTTGCCCCGCAGCACCGCCTGGCCGGAAAGGGCTCCCAACTCAAGAAAAGGAAAAGAAAACAAACAAACGAACAAGTCTCGGGATCCCACCAGCGTGGCAGTCCAAACCGAGAAGCAGCTCCACACTCGAACGTAGCTCCGCAGCCCCTCAGGAAGAAGCAAAGATGGCACACGGAGCCAGGTACTTGAGCGAAGGGAGGGGGAGGTGGCGAGAGGCAAGTAAGAAATCAAAAGAAGCAGAAAAAAAAAAGCAACACTAGTAGCCAATAAATGGCACTCAGAGAGCCAGCTAGTGCGGGCTGGTGTTTCTGGACAAGAGACTGTCTGTGGGAAGCAGAGCTGGCCGAGTGTGGATGAAGAAAGGTAGAGAGTGGGAAAGCATATATCACAAATTACCGGAGCTCTGCAGCCCCTCAGGAATAAGCAAAGATGGCACACGGAGCGAGGTACTCATGCGAAAGGAGGGGGAAGTGGGGAGAGGCAAGGAAGAAATAAAAAGAAGTGGAAAAAAAGCAACACCAGCAGCCAACAAGTGGCACTTAGAGAGCCACCCGTTGGAGTGTGTGGAATCCAAGCAGCCGCTGTTTCCCGGTCAAGAGACTGTGGCCGCAGGAAGCAGAGGAGGCCGAGTCGGGGTGAAGAAGGGTGGGGGTTGGGAAAGCATATATCGCAAATTACCGGTTGTTTTGTCTCCCGCTGGAAGCTCCGTGAGGCTGCTTTCTCGTATCCCCTGTTTGCTGGTCTCTGATAGGAGTCCAAGATGGCAGATCCGTGCTGCGTTAGCTGGTAGGGGACCTCTGCATTAATCTTTCCTAGCTCTCCGTTCTCTGTAAGTTTTCTCACTCCATTTGGTGCTTGGCTGAGTTCTTTATCTTTTCATTTGATGTTTTAGGGTTTCAGGATTGTTGTATTCTCTGTTCGGCTTAGTTTTTCCCATCTTTGCTGTGGAGGGACAGCGTGGTGCTTCTGCCTAGAGCGCCGTTTTGCTGGAACTCCGGCAATGTATATTTTAAAAAATCATGATTTCTTTGTGGTACAGTTCCCAAGGAAGAAAGAGTAGATTTAGGATTTTATGCACAATGAGGTTTGGGATGTTTTGGATTTGCTTCATTGAGTTTACTATGAGTTTTGGTAACTTTGTGTGAGTGACATTACCTATATCTAATTGAAAGATATTTATTTCAGAAATTAATTCTTAATTTGCATTTCAAATTAACTTCTCCCAGTAATGTTTGTTTCCAGGTTAGAACTTTGTGTCCCTAACCTTTTTTTTAGGTTGTGTCTTTTTTTTTTCCCCCTCAGATAACTCTTTTTTTTTTTTTAATTGTACTGCAGATGAAGGTTTACAGAACAAACTAGCTTCTCATTAAAAAGTTAGTACACATATTGTTTTGTAACATTGGTTACCAGCCCCACAACAAGTCAACACTCTCCCTTCTTGGCCTTGAGTTCCCTATTACCAGCTTTCCTGCCCCCTCCTGCCTTCTAGTCCTTGCCCCTGGGTTGGTGTGCACCTTTAGTCTCGTTTTGTTTTATGGGCCTCCTTCCATCTTCTGTTGATGCTTCCTTTATCATTCAATATTTTCCCTGTATAATCCTTCAGTATTGCAACTTGAGGCTTGAATTTTTTTCTTCAGTTCTTTCAGCTTGAGAAATGCTGAGCACGTTCTTCCATTTTGGTTTTCTAACTCCTGGTCTTTGCATGTTTCATTGTAACACTCTACTTTGTTTTCTCGAGCCACCCTTTGAAATCTTCTATTCAGCTGTTTCATCATTTCTTCCATTCTGTTTAGCTACTCCATGTTCAAGAGCAAGTTTCAGAGTCTCTCTTGACATCCATTTTGATCTTTTCTTTCTTTCCTGGCTTTTTAATAACTTCTGGCTTTCTTCATGTATGATGGCCTTGATGTCATTTCACAACTCGTCTGGTCATCAGTCATTAGTGTTCAGTGTGTCAAATCTGTTCTTGCAGTGGTCTCCAGATTCAGGTGGGATATACTCCACGTCATATTTTGGCTCTCGTGGACTTGCTGTAATTTTCTTCAGCTCCAACTTGAACTTGTTTATAAGCAATTGATGGTCTGTTCTGCAGTCAGCCCCTGGCTTTGTTCTGACTGATAATATTGAGCTTCTCCATCGTTCTCTTTCCACAGATGTAGTTGATTTGATTCCTGTGTATTCCACCTGGTGAGGTCCATGTGTATAGTGACTGTTTATATTGTTGAAAAAAGATACTTGCAATGAGGAAGTCATTGGTCTTGCAAAATTCTATCATGTGATCTCCGCCGACATTTCTGTCATCAAGGCCATATTTTCCAACTACTGATCCGTCTTCTTTGTTTCCAGTTTACACATTCTGATCACACTAATGCATCTTGGTTGCATGTTTGATCAATTTCAGACTGCAGAAGTTGGTAAAAATCTTCAATTTCCTCATCTTTGGCCTTAGTGGTTGGTGTGTAAATTTGAATAACAGTCATATTAACTAATCTTCCCTGTAAGCAGATTGATATTTTCCTATAACTGACAGTGTTGTCCTTTAGGATGATCTTGACATGTTCTTTTTGACACTGAATGTGACACCATTCCTCTTCTAGTTGTCATTTCTGGCATAGTAGACCATATGATTGTCCGGTTCAAGATGGCCAATACCAGTCGATTTCAGCTCGCTAATCCCTAGGATATCAGTCTTTATGCAGTCTATTTCATTTTTGGATTCACACTTCGTACATTCCACGTTGCAGTTATTAATGGATGTTTGCAGCTATTTCTTCTCATTTTGAGTCATGCCATATCAGCAAATGAAAGTCCTGAAAGTTACTCCATCCACATCATTAAGATCAACTCTACTTTGAGGACGCGGCTCTTTCCCAGTTGTATTTTGAGTGCCTTCCAAGCCGAGGGCTCATCTTCCAGCACTATACCAGACAGGCTCATCTTCCAGCACTGTACCAGACAGTGTTCCACTGCTGTTCATAAGGTTTTCACTGGCCAGTATTTTCAAAGTAGACCGCCAGGTCTGTCTTCTAGTCTGTCTTAGTCTGGAAGCTCTGCTGAAACATTTTCCACTATGGGTGACCCTGCTGGTATTTGAAATACCAGTGGCATAGCTTCCAGCATCACAGCATCACACAAGCCACTATAGTGCAACAAACTAACGGACATGTGGGGAATAGAAAAATACTACCCTAAAATACACAGTTGAATTATGGTAGAATTGGGACTAGAACTCAGGTCTCCTAATTCATAGTCCTTCCCCTATGCTATGCTGAAGTGATAGTTTTACTTTAAAATATTGCTGCCTATGTTGTGCCCAGTGCAACTGTTAGTTACTAATATTAAAATTTGAAGAAATGTTGTAAATCAGTCTTTCTCAAAAATTGTAAATAGCACACTGTCAGGTACTTCCCAGTCAGTTTATTGTGATCTATCAAGTCTGTCTCCCTGGTTGATAAAGTTGTTGAACATTGGGATTGTCTCTTTTCATTTATATAAATCCAAGACCTACTATAATAAGAACTTGACAGTTTAGAAAATAAACATTTATGTAGTAATTGGTCAAGCACATTCTTTTTAAAGACCTAATTCCCTGCACCTTATCCAACCCTACCACCAGGACCCACCTTCTTACGTCTGCACCAACTCTGGCTTTCTTCGGTGGCTGTACTTCGAGAACACAGAAATTTATAGATATACTATAGATAAAAGTTGTTAAGAACATATTATAATGTTCTGATAAACCAGTCTTTGGCCGTATAAAATAGTCCCTAATCAGTTGCACTGAATCAGAACATCCCATTTAAGGTCTCTTGTCATTATTCTGTGTAAAGTGAATAAAAGTTGAGTAGCAGCAGAGAACCAAGTAGTTCTTGCATTTATTATTTCTGATGCTGAAATTTACCATTAGTACTACCATTTTTAAAAAATCTTCACTAATTAGTTTGTTGGTTTTTTGTTTGTTTGTTTTTTGGTGGTAAAATACGTATCAACAAAAAAATATGTTATCAACTGTTTCACAGTCTTATACAGTTTAGTGACATTAATCATGTTCACTATGCTGTGCAACCCATCACCACTATTCATTTCCAAAAAAATTTTTTATCACCCCCCAAAAAAACTCAGTACCCCTTAAGGAATAGCTCCCTAGCCCCTGGTCACCACTGATAAACTTTTGTCTTGATGCATTTCCTGTTCTAGATACTTCCTATAAGTGGAATCATGCAATATTTGTCCTTTCAAGTCTGACTTATTTCACTTGACATAATATTTTCAAGGTTCATCCATGGGCAGCGTATATGAAAACTTTTTTTCTCTTTATGGCTGAATAATATTCCATTGTATATATGTACCACATTTTGTATATTCATTCATCTGTTGATGAACATTTGGGTTATTTCCAGCTTTGGGCTATTGTAAATAATGCTGCAATGAGCATTGATGTACAAGTATCTGTTTCAGTCCCTGCTTTCAAGTCTTTGGGTGTATCCGTGGGAGTGGAATTTCTAGGTCATATGATAATTCTGTTTTTAATTTTTTGAGGAATCTCCAGAGTGTTTTCCATAGCAGCTGCACTACTTTATATTCCCACCAGCAAGGAATGAGAGTTCCATTTTCTGTACATCCTCTCCAACACTTGTTGTTTTCTACCATATTTTATGGTAATAGCCATCCTAGTAGGAGTGAAGTGGGATCTCACTGTGGTTTGATTTGCATCTCCCTAATTACTAATGACATTGAGCATCTTTTCATGTGCTTGTTGGCCGTTCATATATCTTCTTTGAATAAGTATCTATTTAAGTCCTTTGCCATTTTTAAATTGAGTTGTAGGAGTTCCTTATATATTCTGGATATTAAACCCTTATTAGGTACTTTTTCCCAGTCTTGTAGGTTGACTCTTCACTTACTTGGTAAAGTCCTTTGATGCACAAAAATTCTTAATTTTGATGAAGTCCATCTTACCTATTTTGTCCTTTGTTGCTCGTGCTTTTTTTAAAACAATCATCATAATTTTCACATTACTTGGGTATATTTTAAGTCTTTCTAACCTCAATATCTTTTGATGTAGAAAAACATTTTTCTATTATAGGAAACTGACACCAGAATGTTAAATAATTAGTACAAGTTTTTCTTAGACCCTCAAAGAAGTTGTTGTTGGTTTCTGTCGAGTCTGACTCATGACAGCCCCGTGTGTGCAGAGTAGAACTGCTCCATAGGGCTTCCAAGGCTGTGAGCTGTCTTCTGAGGCGCCTCTAGGTGGGTTTAAACCGCCAACCTTTCGACTAGTAGTTGAGTGCTTAACCATCTACACCACCCAGGGACCCCCTGCAAAAGGTTTTGAGACTTAGTTGGAGCTGGGACAAAGAATCTCTAATTCAGATAGTTTTACATACTGCTAACCAGCCCTCAAAGGTTTTTTTTTTTTTAACCCTTTATTTTTCTTTTAGCAAAGTAATAAAATATTTAGTCTTCACTAAAATATTAATAATGTACTTTTTTTCCAGAGAGTAATGCCTTCTAGCTTTTTCCTGTTGTTGCGGTTTTTTTTGAGAATTGACGGGGTGCTTATTAGAATGAATGACACGAGACTTTACCATGAGGTATCTATTCTCATTTAATGAATATGCTAATTGATATTGGGCCTGTTCATGTTGTTTCACTGATAGCCTGAAAATTGGAAGTTAAATAATGTTTTATATCGTATGGAGATCCCTCTAATCTTTAAAATTGGATGTTTCACACTCACTGTTGATTGTGTACGATTATTGAAACATTGCATCTTCTTTTCCAAAAGTTCCTATAGCTGAAAATGTTTTCTAAATGAGTCCTTAGTGGAGGATCTGATGCTTCTTTTTTTAAATCTTGTATGTACTAAATGTGTGTTTAAGAAAACTGTACCTTAACTCTTACCCCTGTTTACAGTATTTATTGTTAATATAATGTGCTGATATTAGAGATACCACTCATAGCTTCCTGAAATTTATATTACATGGTTATTTGATAGTTGTTCTAAAGTTTGAAAACTGTGTGTGGTAGAAAATTATACTCTTTCTGAAGGAACTGTTAACATACAGGGTTTTTTTTTATAAGTGTTGGAAAAAATGGGGGTTAAGTTGAGTTACGAAAATTCTTCTAGCAACTTTGTAGCAGCTTTTCCTTTATGAATGAATTTCTAACTTCAGATTTGTTAACTTTAGATTAACTTATCTGGAATGATGAGTCAGAGAAGATCCCACCAGTGTTAGTCTCAGTAATCATAGTAATGATTAACTCATAACAACACTAAGAAGCAAATACTGTTTTTATCCTCATTTTATAGCTGAGGCCACTGAGGCAAAGACAGGTTAAGTAAAGTAATTTGCCCAAGTTATACAGCTAGTAGGAGGCAGGACTGGGATTTGAACCCAGTGATATGGGATTAGACTGGTGTTTTCCCAAAACCTAAAGTTAGGATGGTTTCTTTTTATTGAAATAATGAGGTGACTGTGCTGGACCTTTTTCTTTTTAAAAGTAATAGGAAAGTAGTAAAAACAGGCTGTTTTCCTAATTCAGAAAGAGTGGAATCTAAATTTTAAAAGTGTTTAGATTTTAATTCAATAGTACTGACTTTTAGGAATTTATCCTAAAAAAGATTCTTTCATTCAGTAATCCAAAAATATTAATCAGGCAAGTACCTAGAGTTTAATGAACATGGATGTTCACTGCAGTGTTGTTTATAATAGCAAAAATAAAGGAAGGGAGGGAGCCAAGGAGGAAGGAAGAAGAGAGACAGGACAGAGCTGAATGCCCTTCAATTGGGCATTGTAAGTTGTTTTATATCAATATAGTAGAAAAATACACAACATAAAAAATGATGGGAGAGAGTGATATTTAACTGATTTGGAAAGATGTATGTTTCAGTGTTAAATTTTTTAAAAGCGAGTATGAACCTTTTTCTATAAGATTTTGTGTAGATTTCTAAATATTAAACGTAGTGTTATCTCTCAGGAGCCATGATTGCTGATGAGTTATACTCTCTTCTTTATACGTTTATATTATATGTTTTTTTATAGTGAGCATTCATCTGTTTTTTATATAAGTGATTGAAATTTTAAGGGAGTATAATTTTGTAGCTTTTTATTGAAAACTGTTTCAACAAAAAACAAATTGTAATAAAATCTTAAATGGGAAAAATTGAAGTACAACAAAACACTGATTTTAAGTAAACAGTTTGGTAAGAATTTTGTGGAAATAGGAGAGAATAAAAAATTTTAAACATTTTTTTGGAACATAAAAGTAGTCACAATTATGTAGGGAGATGATAACACAGTTTAGGAAGAAAGATGTAGTCTCAAACTTAAAGTAAAATTAAAATCTCTTGTGTGTCTCATTTACATTTATCAAGGTAATGTTACTGATTGGCTTTCAAAATAAAACTTTTGCTTGTGTTTCTCTTATGTGGGAGTTATTAAATCTGTTTACATAGGTATCTGGTATTACTGTAAGTAATATATATACTATAGAACAAGATATTCTCATCAGACTTCACATTACTTTCATAACCTATTCTATAATATAGGCAGTTCTGTTTAATGGAGTAGATTTTGTAAATCAATATAAATAAATTTATTATGACTTCTTTTTGAACATAGGCCAACAAGACCTACATGTTACGAGAATATACATCACGAGAGAGCAAAATTGCTAATTTAATGGTACAGTATATATGCTTCTATTTTTAGAAGTTAGGTTGTAATGTTTTAAGTACTGAGTTTTTCAGCCCACCCTCCACACCTGAACATATATACTTAAATCCATTCATTCACTTAATAAGCTCCTTAAGATAAATCCTGCTGGAGCATAACTTTCCTGAGCTTACCTCAAATATAAGAACAGTCAGGGTTGTTCAATACCCTAGCCATCATCCAATCCAATTTCCACGTTTTACTTGGGGAGAACTGAGACCCAGAGATGTGACTTACCCCGGGTCACATAGCTGGTTGGTGGTGGAGCTGCAGCTGACACCAGTTGGATGTTTTCACTACCACCCTGCCACTCTATAATTTCTTTCTACCTGATCTTTTTTTTCCCTCCCTAAAATGTGGTGATTTTGTATTATGACTTGTTTTGGCATAATTGTCCTTTATTTTTTGCTTCCCTGGGACATGTATTTTTTGCTTCCCTTGGAACTTAGAATTCTATAATGGGCTGCTTAGAAAGAGATACCTTCTTGAAAACTTGATGTTCTTTTTTTACCCTTAATACTTATATCTCTTTACAAAATCCTAATTTTTCTCTGGGTGTAGAGTATACCTCCAGAAAAATTATGTCGATTCTGTTGTAGAATGCATACTGGGCTCTAACTGAAGACCAGTGCTTTTCAAGGTACAAAAGCAACAAATACAGAGAATTGGATTAAGATGCACAGGTTTCCCCCACTATCCAAAAGTAGAGTGTTCTTGTGCAACCTTTGTAAGCCAAAATGGCATAAAGCAAAGGAGCAATTACCATTAATTTAAATGGGAAAAATTTTTGAGCATTCCCAGACCCAAAAAATAACCAAATCATACCAAATAACACGTAACTCTTTTGTAGGGTTTCATGATACCTTAGGACACATCTTGCTAATGGATGCACCAGATAAATCAAGATAAAGCACAGATGCTCACAGACACAGTTCAAAGCTATGGTGGCTCAATGCTGAGATGCTGAGTGTAGTTCCGGGGGAAGAAACTTGGTGACACCACTCTCGCTGCTCAGGGTGTGTGGTGCCTCTAACGGCTTACTACACAACAAATGCTGAACCCTATTTCCACTTTTCACCTTTTTTTGGTAAAAGTGAAAATCCTCTTCGGATTTCTTTAGGTTAGCAAAAACACTTTGTTTTCTGTAAAGGCGAAGTGGTGTAAAGCAAACTTTCAAACAGGGAGGTATACTTGTATTAAATTCTTAGAACATTTATGGGAGCATTGTAAATTATATAACCCTATGCTCTTTGAGGAAGCTGAATGTTTCAGTAACAGGAGATACCTGTTATTATTAGGAGGACTTAATAGTGCTCCTTAAGAGCCCAGCTGCTAACCAGGAGGTTAGCAGTTCAAATCCACCAGCCATTCCTTGGAAACCCTCCGGGGCAGTTCCGCTCTGTCCTATAGGGTCGCTATAAGTTGGAGTCAACTTGATGGCATTGGGTTTGGTTTTGGGGTTTATTTTAAAACTGACATGCTTTATTAATGCTTGAACAAAAATATTTCCAAAAGTGCCAATGTGATCACTGAATATAAAATACTAATATGATTTATGTATTTCCTAGCATGTTTCACCTTCCCTCTTCACGGAGCCTAATGAAATATCACAGTATTTACCGATAAAGGAGGCAGTTTGTGAGAAGCTGATATTTCCAGAAAGAGTTGATCTTAACCCTGCAGACTCACAAGAAAATAAACCTGTGGAATAGAATGTGATGCAGCATATACGTGCCATGAAATCTGACTGGAGATCTTGGCTATTTGTAGGGGGGTATTTTTACTATGAAAATTAATTGCCTTGTTTATGTGCAGATTTTCTGTAGCCTTGAAAGAAAAATAAAAGATTGTTGCAGGCAGGTTCCACTCAACTGATGTTTGTACTGTCTTCAGGTTCATATTCCAGATTTATATTTTCTGGAGTTAAATTCTGATTTCTAAGTTGTCATAAAGTGGGACCTCAGTAGTAGTGATGTGTGTATGTCTCAACGAGCAGTGGGCATAATCTGCTTCCATCATGAAACGCTGTCTTCTATCATGAGGAGGTTAATTTAAATCCTCAAATCAGAACACATTGTGACTTCCATAGGATTTGTGGTTGTGCATGTTGATGTACTAGCTCCTCGCTTTGGGCTTTTTGTGTTTGCTTGCACTTGCGGAGAACTGTAACTTGCCACCTTGGAAGTTATTCTCGGACTTTAATGATCTCCCCCTGTAATTTTTTTAAAATATATTTCCCCCTAAATTTAATTAGCTTTTGAAGTTTGAAGAAAGTGTTAGACATAGAACCAAAAAAATCTAGGTTTTTTAGCTATTATGTCCATGGAAACACATAAACATGGTTTATCACTGACAGGATGCCACAGCTGTCTTTTTTTCCATCTTTAGGTGCTTTTTCTTATATTTGGTTCTACTTGTACTGACATTTTTGTACTTCCACTTTCTGTAAAATGTCAAAGTAAATAGATGCGTCGAATTTCATACTGGTCCTAAAAAATTTGAAGAGTTTTACCAGGGATTGTTTTTAGCAAATATTAAATCAGCTCCTAAAGCAATTAGATTAATTTTCTCCTTAAAATATTTGGGGGTAGGTGTGAAGGAGGGGGCTTATTTTAAAATATGAATATCGGTTTTTCTATTTTAAGATTCATGTTTCTAACATTACAGGGGATCCAGTAAAATGTAATAATTTAGTACAGGATCCCGGTACTACAGAAAGTACAAAAAAGTAAATTTAAAATCCATTTGGCTATTTTGATGATGACCCTTTATAAACATTTTATATCCTTTTCTGCCTTTCTAAATGGTCTTCATAAAGTGGAAAGTGGTTATAAAGCACCAAGTAAGGAATTAACTTGAAATGGACTTCTAAAAATATATTTTTAGAGGGCAGGGGAAAAGCTCATCTCTTTTTTTCTGGTTTGCAATTACTGTTGTACATATTTCCACCTGCTGGATACATCATTAAATAAGAATATTTAATTGAAAGTATTAGCAAAGCTCTTCAGGTGTTAGGCTGAAGATAAATTTTAGTGAAACAAATACACTTAGATAATCATTGTGTACCATGAGCGACAGGCAGGGTGTCTTTTATTAGCTGAATTTGATCATAAATGGTTTTGGTATTTATCTGCCTTCCACTGCATCACCTATAAGGTATAAAAAATCAAGACTTTGTTGGCTTTAAGAAAATACATGGCATGTACACTGTATATGAAATATACCTATATTTAAGTTAATGTTTTCTCTGAGTACAGCCAGTGTATATATTGTACTCACCTTTTTGTTTTACTTTATTTGCCATGCAGATTTGAATGGAACAGACTATTCATGCAAGTTATAAGAAATGAAAAACTTGTAAGAATGCACATTAGTTGGAGTTTCTAGGCTACATCATATTTTCATTTTTCTTTGAAAGTAAATCAGTATATTAAAAAATATATACATACATACTTTTTTTTAACTTGTTGATTCAAATGTCTTGTTCTCTGAATCAGTCTTAGATTACTTTTTTTGAGAATCCATTGTTAAAAATTGTAGGGAATTAAAAGACTTGCCCCCACCCCCAGGGTAAGAGGGGTAGGATGAGTGTACTTCTGAAAACTTCATTAGTTTATTACTATGGAGAATACCAAGCAACCTGTGTTTGCCTATTGCTAAATAAGACCTATGCCATTTCATATTTATTTGTTCCAAGTGTCTTTTTGTAAAAGGAATAAACAATAAAGAATTACTGATCTATGTTTTGTTCATTTATTTCACTTATTCTTAGAGCTTAATTAAAGAAGATGGTTTGGTATACTTTCTTGTTTGTGCTTTATGTGTTGTCCACTTGGTCAGCATTGTAGCTAGATTCTTCAGGCTGATTAAAAACGAAAATCTAACAGATAGCTTAGGATATAATCTCCCAGTTTAGCATTTGGGCTTTGATTTCTCCTCTCCTCTCATCCCCCTTCCCCCTGGTAGTTTATTGGATGTTTTAATCATTTAGTGTTTTCTGTGTTATGGGTTAATGTTTTCTATTTTTGAAAATTTATCCTGTGTATCACTCCATTTAGTTGTGAAAACTATGTGTCCAATACTGTACTAATAAGTACATTGATGGAAATAATGCTGAGTTAGAGAATAACAGAAATTAACTTAGTAGAGGTAGTCAAGAGTTCAGCTTCTCAATAGGATGTAGCAAGCCTCATGAGAACATCACACCCAATTGAACAAGGAGAAAGAACTAGATAATCTACAAAATTATAGCTTTGCTTGAGTGTATCAGAGAGTTGTGGTCATCAGGCAAGCAAGCAACTGAATCCCAAAGAGTGATAAGCCCCTCCAAGGAGATGGAACATACAAACTGTTTCACCTCAGGAAGAGCACAAGAGAGGTGGCTACCATTCAAGTGGGTGTAGGCGTGTAGGAATCCATGGGACTTGAGGGTGTGACAGAGAAAAACCCTCCTGTACTCTAGGTGCACTCTAAACAGAAGGTACCAGCGGCAACAATTGGAGACATTTGAAGCCTATGGTGCACTGAAGGTAACAATAGCAACAATATGATCCAAACCCAGATGAACTCTTGCCTACAGTGATGCAGCCTACAAGCTAATGGCTTGACGGAAGTGTGCACATTTTCAGGTGTAAATGATCTACTTCAGTTCCTTCTGTTCCACACATGATCTCTGGCATTCAACAAAAAAAGTTTCTACAGAGACACAAGAAGAAACAGCCCATTATCAGAAGGTAAAGCAATAAACAACCAGATTCAGAGACGACACTGATGTTGGAACTATCAGACAGGGACTTTAAAACAACTATGATTAATATGCTAACATATCTAGTATGAAATGTCAGTAGAGAGATGGATAAGAGCCAAGTGGAAATACTAGAATTAAAAAAAAAAAAAAAGATACCAGAGATAAAGAATTTCTTCAGAAAACTAACAGCTGAGGAAAGAATCTGTCTGCTTGAAGAGAGGTCAATAGCAATGATCTAAACAGATGCAAAGAGAAAAGGGCTGGGGGGTGGGGTGGAGTACAGGGCAACCAAGAAATATTGGAAAAAATAAAATACCCTGCTCTATAAAGCACTACTCAGAGAAATTAAAACCTAAGTAATGCAGACAAGTACTATGTAGGTGGAATGAAAGACTCAAGATTGTTAATATGCCACTTATCCCCGGATTGATGTACAAATTTAAGTGCAATCCCAATCAAAATCCTAGCAGGCTTTTTCATTAGAAATTTATAAACTGATTCTAAAATCTGTATGGAAAGCCAAAGGATGTATAATAGCCAAAACAATTTTGAAAAAGAACAAAGTTGTAGAACTCAGATTACCTGATTTCAAGACTCTATACAGTAATCAAGACTGTGTGGCAATCATGTAAGGATATACATACATATAAATCAATGGAACAGAATACATCCTCAAGAAATAAAGCCACACATACCAGGTCAATTGATTTTGGATAAAGGTGGCAAGATAATTCAATAGAGAAGGATAGTCTTTTCAACAATTGGTATTGGAAAAATTAGATATCCACATGCAAGAAAAAAAAATTCAAATCTTACCTTCACCATGTACAAAAATTAACTCAGAAATGGATCATAGACCTTAAAGTAAAACCTAAAATTATAAAACCAGTGGAAAAAAAACAGGAGAAAATCTTAGTGACCTGGGTTAGGCAAAAGATTTCTTCAATAGGACACAAAAACACTAAGGCATAAGAGAAAAAAATTGATAAAATGACCATCAAAATAAAAAACTTTAATCTTTGAAAGGCATTGTTAAGAACATGAAAAGGTAAGCCCCAGAGAAAATATTTGTGAAACACCTGTTAAAGGATTTGTATCCAGAATATGTAAAGAATTCATTAGTCAAGATGTGGACGGCAAATGAGCATTTGAAAAGATGGTTAAAACCATCAGTCACTAGGCAAATGAAAATTAAAATTTCAATGAGAAATAGCTAAAATTAAAGATTCTGACAATGTCCATTGCTAGTGACAATGTGGAACAACTGGAATCTCATACATTGCTGGTGAGAATGCAAAAAGATTCAACCACTTGGAAAAATAGTTTGGTAGTTTCTTACAAACCTTCACTTACCATTCAATCCAGCAATCCCACTCCTAATGAGATTATGCAAGATAAATGAAAATTTATGTCCACACAAAGGCATTTATGTGAATGTCTGACAATTTCATTCATATAGCTAAAAGCTGGAAACAAATCAAGTGTCCAGATAAACAAATTGTGGAACATCCTTACAATGGAATAATACTCAGCAAAAAAATGGAATGAACTACTGATAACATGCCAACAACAAAACCATTATGTTAAGTGAAAGAAGCCAGACACAAGACTACATACTATATTATTTTATCTATGTAACATTCTGGAAAAGGCAAAACTATTGGGGCAAAGGTCAGATCAGTGGTTGCTAGGGGTGAGGAGATTACTGACTACAAAGGGCTATAAGGGAAATTTTGGGGGTGATGGAATATTCTACATTTTTATTGTGGTTACATGACCCTCTACATTTGTCAAAACTCATCAATTGTACTTTTACCAAGGGCAAATTTCTCTATATGTATATATACCTCTATAAACATGAGTTTAAAAAGAGAAACTGAGGAGCAATTTAAAAAAGAAGAGGTATTTCTGGTAAGTATTCTGAGGATATGTCATTTAAAGCTGAAACCCAAAGGATAAAAGTAATTTAGCCATGTGATGTGTTTGTGATAGAAAGAGCTTTCTGAGAGAGGGAACGGTGTGTGCAAAGTCCTGAAGTAGGAAAGACTGGCATATCCATGGAAGTGGAGAGACACCTGTGTTGCTCGACCACAAAACAAGATTGAAGAGATTGGTCAGATTATGCACAGCTTTGTAGTCCATGCTTAAGGAGGACAGATTTTATTTTGATGCAACAAGAAAAGATGAGGAATAAAGCATGAGGGCAAGTGATCTGACTTATATTTTAAGAAGTTCACTTTGGCTGCTATGTGGGGAATGGACTGAAGGTGTTAAGTAGAGAATCAAGTTACGAGGCAGTTGCAGTAGACCAGGTAAGTGATGATACCATTTGAATATGAAGAAGAGCAGACTTGAAATATATTTTGAAGGTTGAATTTATTGGATTTTCTGATTAATTCAACATAAGAAATGAAGGATTCAACATGAGGAATGAAGGAAATGGACGAATGAAGGACGATGGCTAGGTTTTTGTCTTGACCAACTAAGGGGTTACTGGTGCTACGTACTGCGATAGAACAGAAAGAAGGGACAAGTTTAGAGGAATAAGAGTTTTGTTTGCCTATGAATCATTCAAACAAATGTTTAATGGATACCCGAATGTGTAGCTCAAGAGATGTCTTAGCTAAAGAAAGAAATTGGGGATTATCACCAATATAGATGACATTTAAAGTCATAAAAATGAGACTTCCGGGCAACATCGCACTATAGACAGAATCACCATGCCGTCCCGCCACAGTAAAGATGCCAAAAACTAAGAGACACACATCAATCCTGAAACCCTAAGCATCAAATGAAGAGATAAAGAACTCAGCCGAGCACCAAATGGAATAAGAAACTGACTGAGAACAGAGAGCGAGGAGAGAGACATGCAGAGGTCCCCTTTCAGCTACTGCAGCACGGATCCGCCATTTTGGACTCCTATCGGAGATTGGTGAACGGGAGTTACAAGAAAGCGGCTTCACGGAGCTTCCAGCAGGAGACAGAACAACCGGTAACCATAGATACAAGCTTTCCCACCCCCACCCTTCTTCACCACCACTCGGCCTCCTCTGCTTCTGGTGGCCACAGTCTCTGGCTGGGAAGCACTGGCTTCACGCCGGTGTCATTTGGATTCCATCTGCCCGCAGTGGCCGGCTCCCTGAGTGCTATTCATTGGCTGCTGGTGTTGCTTTTTCCTGCTTCTTTAGATTTCTTCCTTACCACTCACCAGCCCCCACCCCAGAAATACTGGCTTCGTGTGCCATCATTGCTTCTTCCTGAAAGGCTGCAAAACACTGCTTGACTGTGAAACTGCTTCCCGGCCTGTGCCGCCACGCTGGTGGGACACCTGAAACTTTTTTTGTTTGTTTGTTCTGATTTGTCTGTTTCAATTTGTTTGTTTTCTTTTTCTTTTCTTGGCTTGGGAGCCCTTTCTAGTCTTGGCAGTACAGTGTGGCTTGGGAGCTACTCCCTTACTCAGCACAGACGCACAGTGACATCCCTGGGGGCATTTCTTTTTTCTTGTTTTTGTTTTCTTTGTTTTGTTTTCTTCTATTTTTCCCTTTTTGTCTTTCTTCATTTCCAGTTTCTCGTCTCTCTATACTTACCTTCTCTTCCTGTCTCCGGAATACCTGGCACTGTGTGACACCTCTACGCCTTGGAGCAACTTCCTCAGTCCTAACACCCGCACCAGTGGGATCCCTGGGGGCCATTCTTTTCTTTCTTTTTTTCCTCTAATATATATTTATTCATTTTTTTCTTTTACCCTGTTTCTTTTTTTCTCTCCACTTCTCAGACTCTCATCTTTCCACTCCAACAGCAAGCTCCCTTAGCACACACTTTTGTTTGTTTCTGTGTATGTTTTTGGCTCCTGTTCCTCTCTCCTCTCTCCCATACCTATCTCAGCTCCACACATTATGATCTCCCCCCTCCTTCCTGCCTACCTGCACTGTGCATTGAACATCACAACCAAAAGCAGCACAAGCACGGCCTACCAGAACCTGCCCTGCACTGATTCCTGGCCTGCCCTGTCAGCCCTAGTATGTGGCAAAAACAACCCATCCCAGCAACTCCCCTTCAGCTGGACCTGCCCTGCTGTACCATACCTGAGTGACTGACCCTGCCAATTGGAGAAGGAAGTGAAAAGAATCATGCCCACAGACGAGGAAACAACAAAGAATGCACAGCCCGCCTGCTCAGACATAACCAAATACAACAAAAAGCAGGATGAAACAAATAAGTCCACAATCAATAAATGAGGAAAATAACTACTGAATATCCTGAAGACAGCAGACAATATCGAAACACATACAAAAAACAGGACAGGATGGTTCCAGTAGGCATCCAAAATAAAACACCAGATGACTTTCCATTAGAAGAAAAGGCACTACAACTACCTGATAGGGAATTCAAGTTTCTAAGACTCAGAATTATCCAACACTTGAAGCAAAAAGCAGACAAAAATGAAAAAAAAAATAGACAAATTCATGGAAAAGGCAGACAAATAAATGGAAAATACAGACAAAAAATGGAAGAAGTCAAGAAAATAATACAGGAACAAAACGCTAAAATAAATTCATAACTAGAAATCATACAAAAACAACAATTAGAGAATCAAAAGATAAACAACAAGATTTCAGAAATGGACTGTCACAGAGGGGCTGAGAAAACAGGTTTGAAACGATGGAACACAGGATCAGCGAAATTGAAGACAAACACTTGGATACAACTCTGAGGAAAAATCTGAAAAAAGACAAAGAATGAAGAAACCCTGAGATTTATGTGGGATACAATCGAAAGCAAAAATTTGCAAGTGATCAGAGCTCCAGAACAGGGAAAGAAAACAGAAAACAGAGAGAGGATCACTGAAGAACTGCTGACAAAAAACTTCCCCAATATCACGAAAGATGAAAAGCTGATCGTCCAAGAATCTCAACAAACCCCATGTAGGATATAGCCCAAAAGAAAATCACCAAAGCATATCATAATCACACTCACTAAAACCAAAGACAAAGAATCCTGAGAGCAGCTACAGAAAAAAACAAAGTCACATACAGAGGAGAAACAAGAAGACTAAGCTCGGATTAGTCAGCAGACAGCATGCAAGCAAGAAGGCAATGGGCTGACTTATATAAAACCTTGAAAGAAAAAAATTGCCAGCCAAGAATAATATATACTGCAAAACTCTGGTTCAGATATGATGGTGAAATTAGGACATTTCCAAAGAAACAGATATTAAGGGACTATGTAAAAACCAAACCAAACTTACAAGAATTATTAAAGGGAGTCCTTACATCTGAGAACAAAAAATATCAGACCACAGGCTGAATCTAGGACACAGGACTGTTCTAGCCAGATACCAACGTAGGAAATGAACTCTCAAGGACTATCAAAAACCAAAAGAATTACAACAGGGAACCAGACAGGTTAATCTATAAATGACAAAAGGATCAGAACAAAAAAAAGAGGGAATAAATGGTGTAGGTATAGAACCTTCTAATGGAGAGGAAGGCAAGGTGATACCAAGTGATAATAGTCTGGTTCAAACATAGGAAGATAAGGGTAAATTTCAAGCTACCCACAAAGAAAGTTGACAAACCTACTCATCAAAATAAAGTAGAAAAACATAAAGTCTCAGTAACAAAAAAAAACTACAAAAAAAAGTGGAAACAATGGTCTCAGTAAAAGGGTTGTAGCATCTAAGAGATTGCTGAATCAAGAAAAAAACAACATATAAATGAAAAAAATCCACAAACAAAAGGAATTCAGCACAGGAGAGTAAGAGGAACAAAGAAAATGTCAGCACCACAAAAAATCACTACAAAATGACAGCAATAAACTCACACCTATCAATAATTACACTGAATGTAAATGGCCTAAATGCACCCATAAAAAGATAGAGAGTGACAGAAT
>NW_004444053.1:1145834-1165765 GCF_000243295.1 Trichechus manatus latirostris
ATTTGACAAAGTCCAACATGCATTCCTGATAAAAACTCTCAATAAAATAGGTATAGAAGGGAAATTTCTCAACATAATAAAGGGCATCTATGCAAAACAAATGGCCAACATCATTCCTAATGGAGAGAGGCTGAAAACATTTCCCCTAAGAACAGGAACAAGACAAGGATGTCCTTTATCTCCACTCCTATTTAACATTGTGCTGCAAGTCCTAGCTCAAGCAATAAGGCAAGAAAAAGAAATAAAGGGCCTCCAAACTGGTTATGAAGAAATTAAACTGTCCCTGTTTGTGGATGATATGATGCTGTACATAGAAAACCCTAAAGAATCCATGAGAAAACTACTGGAACTAATAGAAAGATTCAGCAGAGTAGCAGGATACAAGATAAACATACAAAAGTTGGTTCGATTCCTATACACCTATGAAGAGAACGATGAAAAGAAATCAGGAAAACAATACCATTTATAGTAGCCTCTAAAAAAATAAAATACTTAGGAATAAATCTAACCAGGGATGTAGAAGACCTATGCAATGCAAACTACAAAACACTACTGCAAGAAACCCAAAGGGATCTACATAAATGGAAAAATATACCATGCTCATGGATAGGTAGACTCAACATTGTGAAACTGACAATTCTACCCAAAGCAATTTACAAATACAATGCAATCTCAATCCAAATACCAACAATGTTCTTTAAAGAGATGGAAAAACTAATCATTAACTTTATATTGAAAGGGAAGAAGCCCCAGATAAGTAAAGCACTATTGAAGAGGAAGAATAAAGTAGGAGGACTCGCACTATCTGACCTCAGAACCTACAAAACAGCCTGGTACTGGTATAATGACAGATACATTGACCAGTGGAACAAAATTGAGAACCCAGATGTAAATCCATTCACCTACTGCCACCTGATCATCGACAAGGGCCCAGAGTCCATCAAATGGGGAAAATACGGTATTTTTAACAAATGGTGCTGGCAAAACTGGATATCCATCTGCAAAAAAATGAAACAGGACCCATACCTCACACCATATACAAAAACTAATTCAAAATGGATCAAAGACCTAAATATAAAGCCAAAACCTATAAAGTTCATAGAAGAAAAAATAGGATCAACTCTAGAGGCCCTAATACATGGCATTAACAGGCTACAAACCATAACCAACAACACAAAAACTCCAGAAGATAAGGTAGGTAACTGGGATATTCTAAAAATTAAACAATTATGCTCATCAGAAGACTTCACCGAAAGAGTAAAAAGAGAAACTACAGACTGGGAAAAAATTTTTGGATGTTACAAGTCAGAGAAAGGTCTAATTTCTAAAATCTACAAGAAAATCCAACACCTCTACAACAAAAAGACAAATAATCCAATTAAAAACTGGGCAAAGAAAATGAACAGACACTTCACCAAAGAACACTTTCGAGGGGCCAACAGACACATGAAGAAATGCTTGTGATCACTAGCCATTAGAGAAATGCAAATTAAAAACACAATGGGCTACTTTCTCACCCCAGCATTACTGGCACGAATCAAAAACACTGGAAATAACAAATGTTGGAGAGGCTGCAGGGAGATCAGAACTCATGCACTACTGGTGGGAATGCAAAATGATACAACCACTTTGGAAAATGATATGGGGCTTCCTTAGAAAGCTAGAAATAGAAATACCATATGATCCAGGAATCCCACTCCTTGGAATATATCCTAGAGAAATAAGAGCTGTCACTCGAATAGACATATGCACACCGATGTTCATTGCAGCATTGTTCACAATACCAAAAAGATGGAAAAAACCTAGATGCCCATCAACAGATGAGTGGATAAACAAACTATGGTACATATACACAATGGAGTATTATGCAATGATAAGGAACAATGATGAATCTGTGAAGCATCTCGTAACATGGATGAAACCGGAGGACATTATGCTGAGTGAAATAAGTCAATCACAAAAGGACAAATATTTTATGAGACGTTTACGGTAAAAACTCATGTAAAAGTTTACACGCAAAAGGAAACAATCTTTGCTGGTTATGAGGGACGTGAGGGACGTGAGGGGGCAGAAACTAAATAGACAATAGATAATTGGTAACTTTCTTGAAGGGTAAGGCAGTACATAATGCTGGGGAAGCCAGCACAACTTGTACAAGGAAAGGTCATGGAAGCTCCGTAGACACATCCAAACTCCCTGAGGGACTGAATTGCTGGGCGGAGGGCTGTGGGGACCACCGTCTCAGGGAACATCTAACTCAATTGTCATAACACAGTTTATAAAGACAATGTTCTACATTCTACCTTGCTGAGTAGTGTGTAGTGTCTCAAAAGCCTGTCAGCAGTCATCTAAGATACTCCACTGATCTCATGCCTTCGGGAGCAAGGGAGAATAAAAAGAACAGGATATAAGGAAAAGATTAGTCCGAAGGACAAATGGACCACAGCTACCATGGCCTCCACCAGACTGAGTCCAGTACAACTAGATGGTGCCCAGCTACCACCACTGACTGCTCTGTCCAGGATCACAGCAGAGGGTCCTGGACAGAGATGGAGTAGGATGTAGAACAAAATTCTAACACACAAAAAAAGACTAGATTTACTGGCCTGACAGAGACTGGAGAAACCCCGAGGCTTTTACCCTTTTAGCTCAGTGGTAAAGTCACTCCTGACATTCACCGTTCAGCCAAGGATTAGATAGCCCCATAAAACCAAATGGGACTAATGAGGTACAAGGGACCTCCAGCGACAAGGACTAGAAGGCAGGAGGGGACAGGAAAGATGGTGGTAGGGAACCCAAGGTTGAAAAGGGACAGTGTTGACATGTTGTGGGTTGTTAACCATTGTCATAGGGCAATATGTGTACTGTTTAATAGAGAAACTATTTGTTCTGTAAACCTTCATCTAAATTAAAAAGAAAAAAAATATGTGACACCAAATTGACAACAGCAACTCAAAAAGTTTGATGGGAAGCCTAGGGGACAGTGAGTTTAAGATAACGGTGATGGAATAATTTGGAAAAGGATAGTGAGAATAGCAGCACAACTGGAAGAATGTAATCGATGTCACTGAATTGTACATGTAGAAATTTTTGATCGGTGTATCTTTGACTATGTATATTTTCACCAAAAAAAAAAAAAAAGAGGCCCTCAAGTGTCAAGAAGGGAGAGTGTTGACATGTCATGGGGTTGTTAATCAATTTCATAAAACAATATGTGTGCTGACTGTTTAATGAGAAAGTATTTGTTCTGTAAACCTTCATCTAAAGTACGATAAGAAATTTTTTTTAAAAGTCATGAAAATGAATAAGATCAGTTAGATAATATTATTAAAGAAATGAAGAAGGCCTTGAAGTGAGCCCTGAGCAACATTTGGAGGTCAGACAGAGAAGGAGTAACCAATGAATAAGTAGAAACCAGGAGCGTATAGTATCAACGAAGTCAAGGGAAGAGCAGAATTTTTGAAGGAAGGAGATGTCAACTCTATTGAATGCTGTTAAGGGAACTAGTAAGATGACAAAAGTTTGTACAGGCAGCATGGAGGTATTGCTGATTTTGATACACATTTTGGGGGAATGGTGAGGGCAGAAGCTAGGTTGGTTTGTGAAAATCAAATATGGAGATAGGTTTTTCAACAAAATTGCTTTCCAAGAAATAGGCTTGTAACTGAAGAGGTTGTGTTTCATCTATGGGAATAGTCCAGTAGTCAGACTGGTGATTTAGGAGATGGTTAACTAATGGAGCAATCAGAAATATTGCAAATAAAGTGATTTAAAGCCAGTAACTTTATAACCAATTGTTTTTAAGTCTATGAAAACAAAGCTCCATTGTAGAAGTAATCTAAATCTTTCCTTGCATGCTTAATCACATAGCTTCCCTCTGTGATTCAGAAAATATGAAAATCTTTCATATGAGCACACACTTAGGTATACCTCTGATGTGACACTCCTTGTAAATGTGCAGACTCTTCTTGCTTTAGGGCCCTACTGAGTTGAATTATGACGACAGGATCGGGCCGTGCTTGTGGAAAACCTGCCTGTACCGGGATTTTCTCTGATAAAAATCTTTAACTAGATATGTGGGTGTATTGGACATCTAGTGCTGCTATAACAGAAATCCCACAAGTGGATGGCTTTAACAAAGAGAAATTTATTCTCTCACAGTCTAGGAGGCTAGACGTCCGAATTCAGGGTGCCAGCTCCAGGGGAAGGCTTTCTTTGTCAGCTCTAGGGGAAGGTCCTTGTCATCAATCTTCCCTGGTCAAGGAGCTTCTCAGCACAAGGACCCTGGGTCCAAAGGACACACTACTCTCCTGGCTCTTGTTTCTTGGTGGTATGAGGTCCCTCTGTCTCTGCCCCCTTCTCTCTTTTATATCTCAAAAGAGATTGACTTAAGACACAACCTAATTGTCTTAGTCATATAGTGCTGCTGTAAAAGAAATAACACAAGTGGATGGCTTTAACAAGCAGAAGTTTATTCTCTCACAGTCTAGGAGGCTAGAAGTTCAAATTCAGGGCATCAGCTCCAGGAAAAGGGTTTCTCTGTTGGTTCTGGAGGAAGGTCCTTGTCATCAATCTTCCTCTGGAGTAGGAGCTTCTCCACGCAGGAACCCTGCGTCCAAAGAACACCCTCTGCTCCCAGCACTGCTTTCTTGGTGGTATGAGGTCCCCCTGTCTATCTGCTCGGTTCTATCTTTTACATCTCAAAAGAGATTGGCTCAAGACACAATCCAATCTTATAACTTAAGTCCTGCCTCGTTAACATAACTGCCGCCTATCCCAACTCATTAACATCATAGAGGTAGGATTTACAACCCATAGGAAAATCACATCAGATGGCAAAATGGTGGACAATCACACAATACTGGGAATCATGGCCTAGTCAAGTTGACACATATTTTGGGGGGACACAATTCAATCCATGACAGTGGGTTTTCCTACTTAGGATGTATTTAGGGCACTGGCAGCAAAAACACTCATGTGGACTTTAAGACTAATGTTACAGTGACAGGTCTCTATATGGCTATGAGAACTGAATCTGTCAGAGATAGAAATAAAGTCTCATTACAGAAAATTCCACTCCTGTCTTGGTTTGGGTTTCCTCAAAGCATACCCTGAGACAAGGATTAGGAGGCAGGTAATTTTATTTGAGAGGTGATCCCAGAAGAATAAGAGAAAAGTGGGAAAAGTGAGACAAGGAAAAGAGAAAAGGCAAAAAAAGGTGTGGTAATGAACAGTGGTGTTGGCAAAGAATATAGACTATGCTGAGGACTGCTAAAAGAACAAACAAATCAGTCTTAGGAGAAATGAAACCAGAATATGACACTTTGACTTGATTACTTTGGACACATCACCAGGAAAGACCATACTCTACAAAAGGATATGTTTGGTAAAGTAGAGGGCTAAGGAAAATGAATAAGGAATGAATAAGTAAGACTGAAGAAGAATCAATGCATTGGAATTATGGTGCTTGTGAAGAATATTAAATATACCATGGAAAGCCAGTAGAACGAGCATATCTGTCTTTGAAGAAGTACAGCCAGAATGCTCCTTAGAAGCAATGATGTTAAGATTTTGTCTCATGTACTTTGGACGTGTTTTCAGGAGGGACCAGCTCCTGGAGAAGGACATCATGCTTGGTAAAGCAGAGGGTCAGCAAAAAAGAGGAAAACCTTCAACGAGATACATTGACACAGTGGCTGCAACAATGGGCTCAAACAGCAATGATAGTGAGGATGGCGCAGGATAGGGCACTGTTTCTTTCTGTTGTACATAGGGTCACTATGAGTTAGAATCAACTCAATGGCACCTAACAACTAACAGCAAGGAAAATGAAGGAAACCCTTATTGAGATGCCTTGACACAATAGCCACAACAATGGACTCAAACATACCAATGATCACGAAGGTGGTGGAGGACCAAGCAATGTGTCATTTTGTTATATGTAAGGTCTCCATGAATTGGAGCTGACTGAACAACTAACAACAAAGAACAGCAATGAATGAGTAGGTTACCACTGTGGGCAACTAGGGCTTAATCTTGCTGGAGACTTCTGAGAAACCTTGTGGAACATGCCTCAGAATTGTACCACCAGAGGAGAGGGAAGCTGGGGGCCATTTATCCACTGACTTCCATGCACCCTGGTTGAGGCTTGGCTCCAGGATGTTCCCTCTCTCCTCCAACAAGAAGGATCTTGAGGGAAGAAGTGGTCATCATGCCAAGACTGTCTACACAAATGCAGGTGGATTCAGGAGGGCCATCAGAATCCCTTACTACAACCTCCAACAGTTCATGTGTTGCTAAGTTATTTCCCTACAGTGATGATTTATTATCCCCAACGCTGTGTAGTCTTTCACTTAAATGGATTCTTTGGTCCCTGTCCACATAACAGTTCCTTTATCTATTAGCCGTATTGCAATTGTAAAGGAGCTACAGGGTGGTGAGAATACTTGAGTAATAATATACACCAAACAATTACTCTTCAGCTCTCCATCTTACCTGTAAAAGATCACACCTCTCCCTAAAGGGACTTTGAAAAAATTACCTAAACTCTCATCTCACCACCAAAATCAAGTCACAAAGCAATCCTGGGCTTGCGGGGAGGGGAGAGGGTGAGTGTCTGAATGTTTTCCTCTAAGCTTGGGATTCTGTGGATGAGATTCTGGAGTAACCCCCTGACACTGTAGGCATCTATTCTGTGTATGGGCATATGTGAATTTTTATGGAGAGGTGAGCTATGAAAAGTATATTCTCAAAAGGGACTGTGACACCAAAATATAATAAGAACCATTATCCTGAATGGTTCGGCAAGGACCCCTTTTCTACTTCACTTATTTGCTTTATATGGAAGATTAAAGAAAAGGCAAAAATATCCGTTGGATGTAGAGGAGAGGAAGACAAATCTCCACAGGGAGACATAACCCTGATAAGTCCTCCATAGTTCAGCCCCTTGAATTCTGTCTTAGTTACCTAGTGCTGCTGTAACAGAAATACCACAAGTGGGTGACGTTAAAGAACAGAAGTTTATTTTCTCACAGTTCTGGAGGCTAAAAGTCCGTTTCAGAGTCTCAGCTATGTGGCTTTCTTCCTTGGTAACACTGCGCCTTTGTTCCTTGGCTTGTAGACGATCCTCACATGGTGTCTGTCTTCCCCAGTATGTGCTGTGCATGTCTCTGTGTTTATGCTGCTCCTTAAACTCAGAAGTGATTAGGTGTTAGATCCACCCTGCACTGCTATGACCACAACTGACTGATTACATCACATTTGATTGCATTATGGAAAGTGATTACATTACATTAGGTTAAATTACATCCACAGGTATAGGGGTTAGGATTCCAACACATATATTTCTTCTTTTTTTTTTTTTTTAGAAGGGGGGCACAATTCTATCCATAACAGCCTCACAGGTTAAAAACCCTGACTTATGGTCACTCAGAGGGCTGCATTTTCCTGGAGAAGCAGATTATAATGGAGAATGCTGCTTGGTAAGCAAGAAATCAGGACAAAATAATAAAGTTCAGGATTTACACAGTCAGTGGCACCAGGTTCTTGCAATTGTAGTAGGTGAAGTCCATGGACCTACACTGTACTTCAATGGGCTTTGCCAACATTGCCTTAGGATGCTTTTTTTTTTTTTCCTTTTGACTTCTAGGATTAACCAATTTATTCTGAGGAACCGTGAATCAACTTTACCTTCCTCCTTCCCTCCTTTCCCCTTCATTTCCCTCTCATACTTGGAGACATTTAATATTGATATTTTAAGGTCTTTTCTTTAAAATTGCCAACTATGGAGATCTCTGCTCTGATTGTTTCTGTGTTAACTTCATGGGTTAACTTCCAGAGAACAGTCTTGTTTCCTATTCCTTGGGGGGCTATCTCCCTATGGGCCCGTGTATATAAACTGCACTCCTTAGAGACTCTGTAAGAGCTGGTTTGTTTTTAGCTCTTGCTGAGGGAAGGGTGAATTTTGACAAGGCATGCATAAAATTTCTGGCCCGGAAATGTACAGAGAGGCTATGAAGGAGTGCAGCATGTTGCCCTGGGGACTTGTTTGCTTCTGTATTGCTCAGTGGGAGTGAGGGGAATGGCTAACATCAAGGCACCCAAATGGTGGCTGGAGTAGGCTATTCACATAGTAGCACTTACCATGTGTCCCATAGGATCCCTGGTGGAGCAGTAGGTAAGTCCTTAGCTGCTAAACCAAAGGTCAGCGGTTTGAACCCACTAGTAGCTCTGCAGGAGAAATATGTGGCAGTCTGCCTCCCTAAAGATTGCATCCTTGGAATCCCTATGGGGCAGTTCTACTCTGTCCTATAGGGTCTCTGTAAGTCACAATTGACTTGACAGCAACGGGTTTGTTTTTTAATGAGTATGTGTCCCAGGCACATACTCCCTATATTATTACAAGAAGTATAGGGTCCATGCCCCATAGAGACCCTCACGTGAATGGAGAAACAGTAAGTGGACAAACAGAGCATATTGTAGTAAGTGTTATGAGAGAAATAAGAATAAGGTAACTGTGTTGAGGGAAGGGGAGAGGACTGGGATGGCAGGTGTTTTTCTGGAGGACAGAGTGGGGAACACGAGTTTAGAACTACAGTCTCCTATGCCTGGAGGTCAGGGTATGTGGGGGAAAAGAGAGAGATGAACCCAAAAAAGAAGGTATATTTTGCTGAAAAGTCAGCCATGATTTATCCGTAGAAGGTTGGCAACCAAGGATGATTTTAAGCAGGGCGATAACTCAGATTTAGGTTTAGAAAGATCCTTCTGGTGATGGTGTGGAGCAGTCAGGAAGAACCCTCTAAAGACATTTATTAAACCTAAGTTGACACAGCACAGTAGAGCAGTAGATTGACAGCCCAAAACCAAACTCATTGCCATTGCGTCGATTCTGACTCCTAGTGACCCTATAGGACAGAGTAGAACTGCCCCATAGGGTTTCCAAGAAGCGGCTGGTGGATTTGAATTGCCGACCTTTTGGTTAGCAGCTGAGCTCTTATCCACTGGGCCACTAGGCTACAGCAAATTTACTTTATCTACCCAGGTGGCAGCGTGCCTGAATGGTTGGGAGAGGAGCTCTGCAGGTAGATTGCAGACCTCAGAGACCCAGAAGATGTTATGAACCTTTCCAAGCCTGCGTTTCCTTTCTGTAAAAGCTGTATTATCGTAACAGTACCTACTTCCTGGTGCTACTGAAAGGAGTAAACCAAGTATGATACACGAAAGGTGATTGGCACATGGGCCAGTTGCATCACTCACGGGGGTAGGGTGCGGAGTGTGGACTGCACCCCCTGACACTGTTAGAGGGGGTGACACCAAAATGACCCCAGGGCCCGCAGCGGCTGAGGCCGGCGGGTGGCGCCGCCAGGAGGGGCCGTTAGGAGTGGTGTCTGTAGGGTTCGTGTCACCCACCCATCAGGGTGCCGGGAGCTGCGGGGCGGGGCGTTCCTCCTGCGGTAGCTAGAGGGGGTCGTGGGCTGGCCCACGGGAGTGGGCGGGGGTTACCGTAGTGGGTTACACCAACCCTAGTGACGCCACTGACATGGGCAGCACTCAAGAAGGTCCTGCTCTGATTGTGACTTATGTTCTGGGATCAGGCTCCTGAGCAGAGGTGACTGGAGACCCTGCTGTGGGGCAGCTTATCGGAGCAGTAGATTAAAAGGTAGCCATTGTGTGCAGCACAGAAAGAATTCCTGGTTCTAGTGGGATGTCTTCACCATACTCAACTGTAGAAATCACCTAAAAGTAATGCTCTCTTAAAACATGAGAGCGCACTAATGATGTGAGACCCTAAATTTGACAAATATTTAGCATTTTAACCAATAGGGTTTTAAAGCAATAAGTAAATGTTAGTTAAGCATCTATGTGCAGAGCAGGATATCTGAAGTGTGTCAGCACACAAGGCTGGAAAGTCAGTTTGGAGCCATTTAAAGACAGCTTGAGTGCCACATAACGCCTTTAGACATGATGGTGAAGGCAATGGGGAGCCGTTGACGGTTTTTGAGTAAGGAAGGTAATCTGATAAAAATGACATGTGACAGTGATTAAACCTGTGGTAGTGGCAAGAGGCCTGGGGTGGTGCAAAGGGTTGACATGCTCAGCTGCTAATGGAAGGGTTGGAGGTTTGAGTCCACCCAGAGGCGTCTCTAACAAAGGCCTCTGCTTCCAAAAAACCAGCCGTTGAAAACTTCTATGGAGCACAGTTCTACTCTGACACACATAGGGTCGTCAAGAGTTGGGGTTGACTCAATGACAATTGGTTGTTGCTGGTTGTTTAGTGGCAGGGGGATTTAAGATAAAAACAAGGAAAAGGCAGGGGGATCATTTTGGAAGCCATTATGGATTAAATTATATCATATATACACACATATATTCTGTATGTATACATACATGTATACTGTATATACTGGTACTTTTCTGAGAGTTTTATAGTTTCAGCTTTTACATTTAGGCCTATGATCCATTTTGACTTAATTTTTGCCTATGGGGTGAGGAAGGGGTCCAGGTATGTTCTTTCGCATGTGGATATCCAATTGGCCCAGCACCGTTTGTTGAAAAAAAAATATGCTAAGCATTTTACATCGATTATCTCGTTTACTCCTCATAAAACCCTATCAGTAGTTATTATTATTATTCTTTTTATAAAAGAGGAAATCAAGTCTTAGAAAGGTTAAATAACTTGCTTATGGTCACAAAACTAGTAAGTGAAGCCTAGGTTTGAATCCATGTCTGTGTGACACCATGCTAGAGAACTTTATAAACTGTAAAACAGAAATGTGTTGTTAAAACCCTATAAGCAATAACCTTTTCAAAGGTGAACGTGTAAAGAGAGAAAACAGAGGGCAGACAACCCAGCCTTGAGAAACACCCATCTTAACAGTGGAGAAAAAGAAATGAAGGTGGAGAAGAACTGGTTAGACATGTGGATCCATGAGATCAGTTGTTCCTATCTTAGGCTGGGTTCTCTAGAGAAGCAAAACCAGTAAAGTGTATAAATATACATATACATAGAGAGATTTATATCAAGGAAACAGCTTACCCGATTGTCGAGGCTAGAACGTCCCAAGTCTGTGGATCAGGGTAGACGCCTCTCCCAAGTCATGCAGCTGTAGAAGCTGGCAAGCCCAAGATCGGTAGGTTGGAGAGCAGGGTCCCACTCACAGTCTGTGCAGATCGACGAATCCCAAGTTCAGCAGATAAGCTGACAGCTCAAGTCCCAAGAACTGGAGATGAGACGACAGGAGGCAGCCGCAGGATCCAGAGAGAGCAAAAAGCCAGAACGTCTGCTTATATTCAGATACGGGCCACACCCCCAAGGAGACACCCTTTCATCTGATTGGCTACTCACAGTATATTCAAAAATGGGAGTGATCACATTAAAACACTGAGAATCATGGCCCAGCCAAGGTGACACACAATCTTAACCATCACAGTTCCCAGACTTTTGGATTTCCTGGACCTGGTTTCCAAAGTATAACAATTGACGTCTTGACCATTTTGTCTATATCATGTACACAACTCAACATAAACACTCAGTTAAAGCGCCATGAACAGAGAAGTTGTGGAAGACCACAAATATTTAATCCTGCTAAGTAAGGATATTAAAAAAAACCCACCTTCTTCTATCATTATTGTTTCAGGAAAACAAAGTACAATTTAACAGCAGTAATTTAAAAAAAAAAAAAAAAGTTCTTCCCCAAACAATTGTGCTATATCAACACACACTCATTATACATTGTCATATACTGCATATTAAACACATATTTCTTAAGCACCTATGATATACCATGTAGGTGCTGTTTTGTTGCTCCATCCCCCCACCCCGTTTTTCCCTGTCAAAAACTCATCACAGACTGGCATTTGTAACTGTATCCACTTTGAGAGCAGGAACTTTGTATTTCTTCATCAGCATATAGCACTCAGTAGATTGTTTTTGAATGAATAAAATAGACTGATTAAAGGAATGAATGAGTAACCCTGAGAACAAAGAGGGAGAGACTTGGTTTTAAGATATTCATGCATAATATTCCTCAAACATTACATAACTACTTGAATAGTGGTATTACTAGTAAAATTGGGCTACAGTGCAAATTCCAACATTCTGCCCTCCTCTCTCTTTCTAAAATGCCCTGCAATCAACTCAGACTGCTTCCCTCCTGTTTCTGGCAGGGGAAGGAGGTTGGCCCACTGATTTCTAAAGTTCCTTGAAGGTAGAAATAATGTCTATTTAGTTCTGCATTTGTGAGTTCAGCACTTTGTGTAGTGCATGGTACATAGTAGGTGCTCAATAAATGCAGAAAGAATGAACAACTATGTGAGAATAAGCCAATAGCAGGTAGAGAAGCCTTGCAGACAGAGGAGATTGTACCAGCAGACTTTTCCTGGAGTAAGATCCTTGTACTCTGGCTCCTGCTGGAAGGAGGAAAAAACCTCTGTGTTAGTTATCTAGTGTTTCCATAATAGAAATACCACAAGTGGATGGCTTTAACAAAGAGAAATCTATTCTCTCACAGTCTAGGAGGCTAGACGTCTGAATTCAGGGCACCAGCTCCAGGGGAAGGCTTTCTCTCTTTGTCGATTCTGGGGGAATGTTCTTGTCATCAATCTAGGAGCTTTTCAGCCCAGGGACCCCAGGTCCAAAGGATGTGCTATTCTCCTGGCTCTTGTTTCTTGGTGGTGTGAGGTCCCTCTGTCTCTCTGCTCTCTTCACTCTTTTGTATTTCAGAAGAGATTGATTTAAGACACAACCTAATCATATAGATTGAGTCCTGCCTCATTAACATAATTGCCTTTAATCCTGCCTCATTAGCATCATAGAGGTAGGATTTACAACACATAGGAAAATCACTGTAGATGATAAAATAGTGGACAACCACACCATACTGGGAATCATGGCCTAGCCAAGCTGACACATATTTTGGGGGACACAATTCAATCCATGACACTCTCCCTTCTGCTCTAGGCTGAGATTTTGCATTTAGAGCTTTGCTGTAAATATGGCTATCTGGGCTCCAGTGCTAGTTATCTCCTGCTCTTGGTAGTTTTCTTACTGTTTGAGCATAAAGATTATGCACTGAAGCTTCAGTAGCAGGCTTCTTTCACTCTATTTAAAAACAGAAAATCTTCCTTATATTTCTACATCTTGAACCCATCTATCATTTCTCTTAGGGAACTCAATGCCTTTTGATCAGGCCACTAAGAGGCAGATTTGTTTCTAACACTTGCAGGGGCTGGGGAAAAGTACAAATGGAGACCCACATGTCATATATTTAGCTATTTAGAAGTTTTAGCGGTTAAGAAGAGCTCATCTGTTAACCAAAAGGTTGGCAGTTTGAATCCACCAGCTGCTCCTTGGAAACCCTAGGGAGCAGTTCTACTCTGTAAGTCAGAATTGACTCAACAGCAACGGGTGCTTTTTTTTTGGTCTGGAAGTTGAAATTAGAGCATGAAGAGAAACAAGAAAAAGAATGCTTCGTGTTACTAGGAAATAGTATATTGTTATGCAGGAATCTACTGAATTCAAGCTATCTGAAAAAACAGATTTGACAAGTTAACTTTTCTTTTACCTAAGCACTTGCGTTGCTCAAATCCCGTTTGCAATCTGAAGCAGTATCTTTCTTCATTGGTAGTGGCACAACCCACAGTGTTCAGAGCATCGAGATGTAGCTGTTTTTTGTTTCAAAGATATAGGACCAGAGATGTGGAGAAGTATTTCCCTGGGCCCTGGGCAATGTTAGTCATGACAGGTGATGTTTCAGGTTACCAGTGCACTGTCCCAGTGCTGAGTGTGAGATCCCACGTAAGAGATGCTCATATATTCTTTAGCACATTTTTGTATGTTTGTGACATGCAGGCTCCTCAAAGCACAGGCCAAGAGCAGAGGCCCCTCTCACTCATCTCTAAGGACAATACTGCTCTGGGCCATGAGGAGAGATTACAGATACAGCCTTTCTGATCAAACTCTAACTTGCTGTGATGAGTACAATGAGTGGAGGGGGGCTGGACTGTGAACCAATGTTTACTTTGTTGACAAAAATAAGCTTTCCCGCTGACTTATGTAGCCTGGTCATTTTAAGTGCTGCCCTATCTGCCAATCTGGCTGTTATAGTTCATACAACTGCAAAAGACAGACTCAATATTTTTCACTCATTCATTCAACTCAATAAGCATTTATTGAGCTGCTTGGTTTTCTAGGTGCTCTTCTGGGTTTTGGGGGATTAAAGAACTGAAGGACAGTGCGAGGACCTTATAGTCTAGAGGAGGAGACAGACTTGAACATGAATAATGGTAATATTGAGAGGTAAGTGCTTACGTGTGTGTCATATGGGAGCTCAGAGAAATAGTAACAACCATGTCAGAGGGGGGTGGCTTAGAGAGGGCTTCAGAGGAGATGGCAAAGTAATAACAGCTTCCATTAGATGCAAACTGAATGAAGCCGTGCTCCAGGCCCTCTTCATATACTGTCCCATTTACTCTCCATAATAACTTTCAGAGGTGACCATTAATGCCCATTTTACAGTTGAGAAAATTGAGGACCAGTGTTATGGATTGAATTGTGTCCCCCAAAGGATATGTTGGAGTCCTAACCACTGTACTTGTGAAAGTGACTTTGATGGAAACAGGATCTTCGAGATATTATCAGTTAGGTTAAAATGAGGTCGTACCAGAGTAGGGTAGGACCTCATAATTCCATCTGAGTGGTGTCTTATAAAAGAAGAGTACAGACACACGGGGCAGATTAACCAGTAAGCACGGTATGAACCAGCTTGCATTGAACAAGGTGTGCATGGCTTTAAATTGCGTTTACTTACTAATCTGTGGTGAGCAATTTCACATGGATTTTGCCACATCTTTGATGTGGTGGGGGACAGGTGAAATTGTGCATACAGATTGGTGGGAAGGCACAAGTGGGTCCGTGCATACCTTTCTTATTGGGTAGTCCAGCCCTGACAGACACGGAGACACAGCGGGAAGACCCCTTGTGAAGATGCTTCTACAAGCCAAGGAACACCTATGAATGTTGGGAGCTTCCATCAGCTAGGAGAGAGGCATGGAAAAGTTCCTCTCCCTGATCCCTCAGAAGGAGTTGACAAAGCTGACACCCTGACATGGGCCTCTAGCCTCCAGAACTATAAGACGATAAATTTCTGTTCTTTAAAGCCACCCAGTTTGTGGTATTTTGTTATGGCAGCGCTAGAAAACAAAGACCACCAGGAAGGTTAACTAACTTGATGAATACCACACAGCTAGCAAGGGATGGCGCTAGGGCTGCAATCCCCAGATCTTCCTAACACCATCGTGGACAGTTTTTCTACTGTGTCCTAATATTTGAAGAGTCTTGAATAACATGTAAGAATTTACCTGAGTGAAACAAGGTGGCAGGGGTAAGGAGCAACCAGGCAAAAGCAACAAGATTTGTTTTTCAAGGTTAGAAGTGTAAATTAAATTTTTTTTAATGTTTATAGCAGCTTTATTCATAATTGCCAGAAATTGGAAGCAACCAAGAAATCTTTCAATAGGTGAATAGATAAACAAACTGTGGTATAGCCACACAATGGAGTATTATCCAGAGATTAAAAAAATGAGCTACCAAGGCATGAAAAGACATGGAGGAGCCCCGAACACATATTGTCAAGTGAAAGAAGCCAGCCTGAAAAGGCTAGATACTGTAAGCTTCCAACTATATTGCATTCTGTAAAAGGCAAAACTATAGAGACAGCAAAAAGACCAGTGGTTGCCAGGGGCTCAGGGGGAGGAGGGAAGAATGAATAAATGAGGCACAGTGCACTTTAAGGGCAGGGAAACTGTTCTACATGATATTGTAATTGTAGATACCTGACATTATGCATCTGTCAAAATCCATGGAACTGTACAACACAAGCGTCTAAAACTATGGGCTTTATTTGATAATAATGTATCAATATTGGTTCGTCAACTCTAACAAATGTACCACACTAATGCAATGTGTTACTATATAGGAGAAACTGCGTGCAGAGTGGAGATGGGGTATATGGGAACTCTTTGTACTTTCTGTGCGATTTTTCTGTAACCTAAAACTGCTCTAAAAAATGAAGTGTACTAAAAACAAAAACCCTGAGATCTTCTATCAATTCAGGCAAAATAAAAGAACTTTCCTTTTATTTTATTTTTCTCCATCTATTCCATTTTCTCTTCAGGAATTCATACTGTTTGAATGTTTGGTTTCCATTCATATATCTTTTAAATTTTCATCCCATGATTTTCATGTTTTGTAACTTTCTTTGTATGCTTTGGGTTATTTCTTCTACTTGATTTTTCCAGCCACTAACTTAAGTCTCAGCCATGACCAATCTTTCCTTTAGTTCATCTGTCTCATTTGTTTAGTTAAAAAATCACAGTGTGTGTATACAGCTCCTGATTTGTTACCATACTACATGGAACCTATGCAACAACGAACACCTCTTACTTTATGTGTGTAAATGAATCAGGCCCCAATACAGTGATACCTTCCTATTTTTGTGATAATAATCTTTCGAGATTATTTGTAATTACCAAAGTGGCTGCTAAGGCAAAAACAAAACAAAACAAAACAAAAAAAACCTCCAAAATTTGGAAACAGGCAAAAGGATGACCACATGTCATTTTAGTGTCATACTGGAACACTGCCTAACATGCCCATTTAAGGATTATCAGGTAGTCCAGGAGTATCTATCTGCCTTTGTGTTGATTTACTATTTACTAATAATTAGTGCATTTTTGTAAGAGTAGATGATAATTTATTAGAAAATGGATAGACATGCAGATGATTCTTGTTTGAGAAGAATGCAAATAAATTTTGTTCTGTGGAGATAGAAGTAGTTTCTTTCCTGTAAAAAAGATTACAACACAAAGGTTGCAGTTTATTGCCTGTAGAGAATTTACCAGTTTTATACATAATTTAGCAATCCTATTTATTATTTCTTTCAGTGTCTATAAATACCTCTGCTCTCCTATACTTTTTGAACCAGTTTTACCAACTTGCTGGTTCTTTCATTAATGAGTTAAATAAATCTTTGACATGTGCTCATTAAAAAAAATGATGTGTGTGAAATACGTGTGTGCATGACTTTTTATATCCTTAATAAAAAAACCAAACCAAACCTGTTGCCATTGAGTCAATTCCAACTCATAGTGACCCTACAGGACAGAGTAGAACTGCCCCATAGAGTTTCCAAGGAGCGCCTGGTAAATTTGAACTGCCAACCTTTTGGTTAGCACCCGTAGCTCTTAACCACTACGCCACCAAGGTTTCCGTTCATATCCTTAAGAGCTCATAACTTTTCTTCTTGTGTTTTTCCTCTGCTGAGTCTCTCTCATTAGATGTGTTGTTATTTTTCTTGGTCTTGTTGTTGGGCCTCAGGTCCGGGTGTTGGGGAATTTTCAGCGGTGGTAATCCTGCATCTGGTGGAAGATACATAGATGTCTATGTGCAGACATAGGCCCAGGGGCTGGTAGAGGGCACTCAGATTGCCAGTGCCCTGACGATGCTATCTCCAAGTCGCCTGGCAATGAGCTAGCTGGGACTGGGGGCTCCCCCTAGTGGGACAGGCTATGTCCAAACTCAACTTCCCATTAGACCAGTGATCCCCACTTCCCTAATAAGAGGGACTGTGCATAAATCCAATTTCCCACAAAGTTCTAAGGTGTTAACAGCTGGAATTTCTAGACAACTCCCTGAATACAGGGCACCAAACTCAAACATCCTGGCATCCAGGCAGTCTATTTCTCTGCCACAGGCAAGGCTACTTTCACATTTGCCACATAAAAAGGAAGAACCAAAGAGGAGAAGGATACTCTTTTAAAGCCCAGAGCCATGATGTGTCCAGTTGCTTCTGGCTTAAGCAAACCTCTCTGCAAGATGGCAAACAGAGAGCAGCACCCTGTGAATTCCAGCCTGCACCAGATGCTGCTGCTGGCATTCACCCAAGCTCTTTGCATGACGAAGTACCTTGCTAACATCTAGTCATCCATAATCCTATCACCCATTTTTCCTGAAGATGATTTAATATGCACTAAAATACAGTGTGAATATATGTGCAGAAATGAGATCATGCTATACATGTTCTCTTACAACCCATAAATTAAAATTTTAAAGAAAGGTATGTTTGAATTTTCGTGAAGATAGAATCACATAATGGATGTCATTACAGCCTTATGACCGACTTGAATAGTTGTTGTTATTGTTAGGTGCCATTGAGTTGGTTCGGACTCACAGCGACACTATGTATAACAGAACGAAACATTGCCCAGTCCTGCACCATCCTCACAATCATCGTTATGCTTGAGCCCATTGTTGCAGCCACTATGTCAACCCATCTCATTGAGGGTCTTCCTCTTTTTCGCTGACCCTTTACTTTACCAAGTGTGAATTGTGTTCCCCAAAAATATGAGTATCAATTTGGCTATGCCATGATTTCCAGTATTGTGTGATTGTCCACCATTTTGTCACCTAATGTGATTTTCCCATGTGTTGTAAATCCTATCATGATGTTAATGACATGGATTATCAGCAGTTATGTTGATGAGATCTACAAGATTAGATTGTGTCTTAAGCCAATCTCTTTTGAGATAAAAAAGAGAGAAGCAAGCAGAGAGACATAGGGACCTCATACCACCAAGAAAGCAGTGCTAGGAGCAGAGCGTGTCCTTTGGACCCGGGGTTCCTGCACAGAAAAGCTCCTAGTCCAGGGGAAGATTGATGGCAAGGACCTTCCTCCAGAACCAATACAGAGAGAAAGCCTTCCCCTGGAGCTGATGCCCTGAATTTGGAGTTCTAGCCTATTAGACTGTGAGAGAATAAATTTCTCTTTGTTTTGTTAAAGACATCCACTTGTGGTATTTCTGTTATAGCAGCACTAGATGACTAAGACACCAAGCATGATGTCCTTCTCCAGGTACTAATCCTCCTGATAACATGTCCAAAGTAGGTGAGACAAGACGAGACTCGCCATCCTCCCTTCTAAGGACTTGAACACGGTCCTGTTCAAATCCCCTTGCCTGGTTTATTTATAATGACTTTTAACAGGCCAAACTGTTGGAGATATTCAAGTTCTCTGCATTCAGACACAGCGTTCCTACTCTTTCAGGTGTTCTCAGTTGAGGGGGTGGGGGAGGGAGGAGAGGTGGGAAAAGGAGAGGCTGTAATTGACCTCGTAGTGGCTTCACTGATCATCTCTATGTATGTCATTCTGACTTTCCCAAGCGACAAGTTTGAGATTTGAGCTCTTGTCCTGTCTCTCGCCCATCCTGAGAGTTCCATGGACAAATAGATCCTCCAAGGCTGAATCATTAGTGCTAGTGCCCGGTTTGAGGTCAGTAAAACACACCATCCAACGAACCCAGAACAATCTAATATATTCCTTTCCCAATAGCTTCACCCAAGTTTTATCTATTCCTCAAGATTTTGCCCAAATCATACCTTTCCATGCATTTCCTCATCTTCCAGTTGTAATGACAGTAGTGTGTGTGTTTTAAATGTTTCCACAAAGCTTTGTTACAGATTAAATTTATTTCAGTAGTAAGTGATTTTTGAAAAAAGCGTCTCCCGTGTAACTACAATCACAACGTCAATTAACCACAGCATTTGCTCTCTATCCAGCCTTCATCCATCCCACCAGCGCGGGGAGCAGGGAGCCTCTGGTCTTGTTTCTCCAGCGCCTCGCACGTGGTAGGGGCTCAGCGTTAGTTGACTGAATCAGCGCGGGCCCGGGAGGGCAGCCGGTTCGGGTTTGGAACGCGGCGCCCGACGCATAATTGGTGTTTGGCCATGTTTGGCAAGTCTTTCAGCCCGTTCCGCCTCCATCAACCAAAACAAGCCTGTAAACGCGGGAGATGTGAAAGCTGACCAGGGCCGCGCGCAGCTGGCCAGGCGCTGGCCGCAGCTGAGGTGGGCAGTACCTGGGCGGGGCGCGCGGGGC
>NW_004444053.1:1166050-1180570 GCF_000243295.1 Trichechus manatus latirostris
GGGGCAGGAGTCGGCGGACCAGGCCTGGGATGGACAAGCTGAAGAAGGTGCTGAGCGGGCAGGACACCGAGGACCGGGGCGGCCTTTCCGAGGTGAGTACGCCCTGGACGCACGGCCCCGCCTCGCCCTCCTCTGCCGCGGGTTTCTGCGCCGCCCCAGGCCTGGGGCTCGAAGGAACCCGCGGAGGGCGGTGGCGGCGGAGCCCCAGCGACTTTCCACCCCCGCCCTCAACTCCGCCGGCGACTGTTGATGGCGAGTGGGAAGCCGAGCAGGAGTTGCAGGAAGCAGCTCTTCCCATTTTCGTCCCCCGCTGCGGGACCCCGCGAGGGTCCCATTCGACAGCCGCAAGTGCGCGGCCCAGCGCTTTGCACAGGCCAGTCGGCATCTGTTTACTGCTTAGTCTTGCGCCTCTTCAGCACACCCTGCGCTTCCCCCACCCCACCCACACCCCTCCGCAAAGAGACGAAACCTGAAAAATCTGGGCAAGTGGGAGGGCGAGCGGCCCAATCCGGCTGAGGGCTTTAGGGCCGGGCTGGGCAGGGGGCCCCAGAGCCTGGCGGAGGGAGCCCTTGCTGGGCAGGTCGCCGAGGCCGGAGGCCGAAGGTCGGCTGTGGTTGAACCGCAGCTTTCCCGGTTGCCCACCTCCCAGTGCTGCGCGCTGGGTTATTGTGCCCAGTGTAGGTGGTGGGGCTTGACACTCACACCTGACCTTGTGATGTACCTGACTAAATTGGCAAAAAAAGTGTTTTGCTTTCATTGAGTCTGGTTAGGAGAAGTGAACAACAGCTTCCTCCTGCCTGTGACCGAGAACTTTACTACCACATATAGTGGAAGACCTCAGTGGTGAAAAGTAACCCCCCTCCCTTTCTGACAAAAAAGGTAACACTTGAGAGATTTGTAGGACCAAAGTGTCACTTTCCTTTCTGAAGGCAGAATCCAGAAATGTGTTTTTGCTTGAACTGCTTCCTGTTGTCAGTGATTTTGATTTTTATGAGGGCTGGAATGGCACCATCCTGTTGGCTGTTTAGCCCTTTAAGTGCCAAGGCCAGTTCAAATTTTGATACTTTATGGTTTATTCTCTTCAAAAAAAAAAAGAAGGTTAAATCTTTTTGAACATCCCTGTTAATTCCAAGTAGTGATCAGGCATCAAAACCAATCCCACTACCACACTTTTATCCCTATGTGCAGCTCGCTTTCTTTTTCCATGTTGGTAAGGGAAGCTCTTTGGTTCTTGGGTGAACAGAAAGAGTATGGCTTTTGGTTTTATTCTTTGCTTGGTGGGAGGTTAAGGCTAGTTAGAAGTGGTCTAACTCGATTGTCTGGGTTAGACCAATAAAGCCTGATAACAGAGCGTCATATGGCCCAGTTTGGAGGGCCTGCCTGAGGGTGTTTGAGAAGCCAGACTCCTTAAGGAGGAGAGGTTTCCCTTGGCATGGAACCAGGTGCCCAGTTACCCTGCTTACCACTGCATGTTGCCCTCTCCAAGTGTGCCTTTCTCTGCAGGATCATGTGCTTCTGTAAGTGCTGTGTGTGTGTTCCAGTGTCACAAGCCCTTTTGCAAGAGGTGTGAATATATGGAGGGTAGGAAGTGGACCCCTTTTGATAACTTGACCTAAATACCTTCCTCCTGAGTGGAGACTAAGCCCGACTGTAGCAATGCTTGCCACACCTAGGGGAGCCTCTGGTCCTTCTCTTCCAGCTTCTGGTTTGACAGGAAGGTTGGAGACAGGGCTGAAAACAGGTCCTTGAGCTAGGGACAGTCAAGGCTGAGGGAGTTGCCTGTCTGGTGATTCTTGCAGCCTCTGCCACCACCCACTTTACCCCATCAGCTGGATGGAAATGTGGTAGGCAGCTTTCAACATGTTGCCAAATGAAGATGGTGATGGCCACACAAAGCGAGTCCTGTGTGACTGGGCATACGGGGCCTGGCTGCCCTGCCTTGGCTGGCAGGGTGTGAACCTTTGCCCTTCAGTGGCAGCTGCCTGTGTCCAGCTTGGAGAGCTGTGCCCACTGCATCAAGTGGACAGAAGGTCTCTGGTGCAGGCGCTTGAGTGTTATTTTTGACATAGGAAAAAACCACTGGGAGATACCCACAGGCTCTAGACCAGTTTTAGTAGAGTTTTTTTTTTTTTTTTTAATTATGGCTCCCCCTGAATTTTGCTCTTGGGGGGAGTTAATGATGATGATGGAATCAACATGAGCAGAGTAGTAATTAATTAACTAGGGTTTGTCTGGTGCAGGAGTGACTGGGCTGATGCCAGCACCCTGGAAGTACAACATGTGCACCAAGAGTGAATGACACAGATGATAGACCTGGTGAGGATGCGAAGTTTTGCCCTCTGAGGTCCCAGAAATGCTTACAGGACAGCTGCTACTGAGGCTTGGCTGGTTGATGTAGGAGTGGATGACCGGTGGGCCTAATGGCCTGAGTGGAGCTTGTGCCTTCCCAGCTGTCCTTCTACTGCCTGGGCCGTGGTGAGGCTTTGGGCTCCTCAAGGCGCTGCTGTCTGGCCTTCCTGTTGTGAAGTGGGTTCTGCTTGAGGCTGGGATTCCATCTCCAGAATGTTCAACCAGAGGCGAGGTAACTTATCAGCTGCCAGAGAGGAGATTCACTTGTGGATAAGATCTGTATTCTGTGACTCCTGAGGTCTCTTGTAACTCTGAGTGTGTAGGATTCTGTGTTCCCTGCCTTCCACAGTAAAAATTCACACACTGCTTCTTAGTTCCATTATGGGCTTCCTTTGTTTTTGGTAATTAAATATACATATACACATATGTAATACAATTAAAAAAATTTTTTTCAGGTTGTTGAGGCATCTTCATTAAGCTGGGGTACCAGAATAAAAGGTTTCGTTGCATGTTTTGCTATAGGAATTCTGTGCTCACTGCTGGTAAGATTTTCCCTCCCCTTTTCTGTCTTTCCCCCATCCCCCTCTTTGGCATATCCTCTCCCTTTTATCCACCTCTTTTTATCTTTTGCTCTTCACTAAGATGCATGAGTGAGAGAAGAGGGAGATGGGGGAGGCAGAGGGGGAAAGCACGGGTTCCTCAGGGTTTCCTGTGTGAGCTCCTGGTTTGTGGCTGTAGTATGAAGGTTGCTCACATGCAGACTCTTGGTGCTTTAACTTCCAGGGTACTCTCCTGCTGTGGGTGCCGAGGAAGGGATTGATCCTCTTCATAGTGTTTTATACCTTTGGTAACATCGCATCACTTGGCAGGTAACAGTTTTTTAATCCAACCAGAGCCAGTCATTAGATGGGGAAATGGAGGTGGCTTGTGCTTGAGGGTGGTGAAGGAAGATGATCCAGCAATTTTAAGGATTTGAAGAGAAAAGAGGTAGTTAAAATACATCACATTCATATGCTATCATTTCAAAAATATTTTTATATCTTAGTTTATCTTTGAAACACCCGTGGGAGAAAGCAGGAAGTATATTACTATTGTGATTTTGTATATGAGGAAACTGAGGTACAGAGAGGTTGAATGACTTCTCCATGGTTTATAACACGATCCTCTGCTTTGCTGTAATCTTACTGCTGCCAGAGACCGATTTGATGATTTCAGAGGGGCTCAGCAAGCTAGTAGCTGTCGGTGAAACTTGTTATTGATTAGTCTAAGACCATCCTGGGCTCGAGTATCAGCTGGGGGGTGGTGGGTAGGGCATCTGATGGAGTGCTTCCTGCATGGGGGTAGCCCATCCCATGTTGGTGCACACCAGCATCCCAGGTCAAATTCATTCCCGCTGATGACTTAAGCTACCCTTGTGTACTGACAGCTCTACCCTGCCTCTCCAGCCTGAATGCCCACGGGAAACTGAACTCAGTCTTCTTTCCTTCCCATCTATCTTGAGTGGCCTCAGAGTCCTGGAAATGCAAGCTGCCCCCATCCACCTGATTACTCACCATGGCTTGTTGACCTCGCTTTCCTGGGTCCTTCCTCTTTGTGCCCATGATGGCTGTCACTCACCATCTGACTCACATGCTCAGTGGAAAAGCATTCATCACACCCTGTTCTGGTCCTTGAAAATACAAGGCCAAGTAAGACTTGGTCCCTGCTTCAGTGGAGCTCACTGGTCTGCAAGGCAGACAGACGTATAAGTGATAGTAGAATATAATATGGAAAGATATGCTCAGGGAGGGGCAGCCGATCTGATCCAGGGAGTCAGGGAGGGCTTCCTAGAGCAGATGATATCTGAGCTGGGTCTCAGGTGGGGTCCGTATCACCTCTCACCTGAACTACTACAAGGTTTCTCTGCCTCCTTTATTGCCCCTTTCCTCCAGTTCATTTCCCACAGAACTGTGGAGAGACTCATTTACAGCCCTGCTTAGCCACCTTTAGTGGCTCCTCGTTCCCTCTCTACAGGTAAAGTTCAAACTCCTCAGCACTCAGAGCAGGCTTCACCCCAGTCCCACTCCCCAGCCAGGCTGAACTTCTCACGTTTCCCCACATGCCTTTGTGCAGGCTGCTTTTTCTGCCTGGAATGCTGCCCCATCTGTACCTCCCCCTGTTTGGTGGATACTTGCTCATTTGTCAAGAGTCAAGACTTTGCTCAGAAGTCACCTCTTCTATCAGCTTTTGCTGATTACCCTCCCCCCTCCAGGACTGAAGATCTCTTTTGGGGCTTTTTGTATCCCATATCTATTTATGTAACAGCACAGTACATTTTATTACGCAGACTTGTAAGCCACTTGACAAGGACTGTGCTTGCGTCTTGTCCCTAAAACCTAGCTCTGATTCTGGCTGGCAGTATTAACCTAGTGGTCAAGTGCTTGGCTTTGGCCACCTTCTTGAAGCTGTATTTATTAATAATGCTTCCAAGCCAAACCAAATCCATTGCTGTCGAGTTGATTCTGACTCACAGCAATCCTGTAGGACAGAATAGAACTGCCTCCATAGGGTTTCCAAGGAGTGGCTGGGGGATTTGAACTGCTGACCTTTTGGTTAGCAGCTGAGCTCTTAACCACTATGCCACCAGGGCTTAGGACAGTAAAATGCTGGGCTTAGATGTCTAATCTTGCCTCTCAAGCTCTCTTGAATACTATTGTGGGTTTTGCTTTGGGCAGACAGTGTAGGTTGTAATGTAGAGTCTAGGCTGAACATAAATATATAGGTGTATTGGTTAGCCCAAAAGAACTAGTTAGCAAACCCTAGTGGGACTGGCTCTTCCCAGCACTGCCTAGGGAAGTAATAAAGGGAGAAAATAGTTATCTTCAGGGTATGTCTAGGAGTTTGTGGCTTTACCTGTAATCTGTTAACATTTTTATACATGTGCTGAGTTTAATTTTTAAGACCAGTCTTGGCTATTGATTTGTGTTCAACATAGGCTAAAGACTGCACTCAGCTCAGACACTTGAGCTAATAGTGTAGCCTTGAATTCAAGTTGAAACTTAATAGCACTTCAAAGAGGGGTAGACTTATTTTTAAAGTTTTTGTTTTTACTGAACACTCTGTCATGTCATCTGCTTGTTGGCTTGTATCAGATGCTGGCTGTAACAGCTACTGCTGGGGTGACGCCACATGGGACGTTGTCCTTAGGGCTCAGGAAACACCATGTAAAACTGGCTCCAGTATTTGATGTGTTTAGGTGTGAGGAATGATTAGTTTGTGATCAGTCTCTCTCACTAGCCATCTCTCAAGTCCCATTCATAATAGAAGACACTCTAGTGATGTGTTTCAGAGCTTTGGAATCAAATCAATATGAGTTTGAATGCCGGCTCTTTGGGTTCCTAGCTGTGTGATCTTGGATAAGTAAATTAATCTTTCTGAGCTTCAGTTTCTCATCTCTAAAATAGGTATAATAATACCTAACTCACGGGGTTGTTGAGGGTTGAAATGAGGTAATGTACCTGATATCTGGCATTTAGCAAAATTTCAATAAATACTAGATATTATTATCATTAGAATTGTTCATGAAAGAAAATGAAATGCTGTACTTTTTAACATAAACAACCTGTCTTAGTTATCTAGTGCTGCTATAACAGAAACACCACAAGTGGATGGCTTTAACAAAGAGAAATTTATTCTCTCACAGTCCATTAGGCTAGAAGTCTGAATTTAGGGCACCGGCTCCAGGGGAAGGCTTTCTGTCTCTGTTGGCTCTGGAGGAAGGTCCTTGTTATCTGTCTTCCCTTGGTCTGGAAGCATCTCAGTGCAGGAACTTCGGGTCCAAAGGATGCGCTCTGCTTCCAGCGCTGCTTTCTTGGTGGTATGAGGTCCCACTGTCTCTCTGCTCACTTCTCTCTTTTGTATCTCAAAAGAGATTGGCTTAAGACATTATCTAATCTTGTAGATCTCATCAGTATAACTGCCGCTAATCCATCTTATTACATCATAGTGATAGAATTTACAACACACAGGGAAATCACATCAAATGACAGAATGGTAGACAATCATACGATACTGGGAATCATGACCTAGCCAAGTTGATAGATATTTTTGGGGGACACAGTTCAATGCATGACACAGTCTAAGTTTGTAAGGTGTGGTTCTTCTTTTTTAAATTACCTATGTCCTTTTTTGGCTTGTTTTGTTTCCATGGGTAGATTGTCAAGGTAGAGGCAAGGTAGTACTGCAGAGAGTGGGGTGGTCTAACTTAGTGGTCCTGAGTACGGCTGACATGCATTTCAGCCTAACTGTACCATTTACTTGTTGGGTGGCTGTGGATAAGTAACTAACCCCTCTGGGCTTCAGTTTCCTCATCTGTAAAATAAGTCTAATAATTGTTCCTACCACCTAGATTGTTGGGTTAAATGAGAGCAATGCACAAAAGGCCCTTAAATGCAGTGCCTGGTGCAGAGTAAGAGCTTGTCAGATGTTAGCTACAATTACTGCTGTTATTGCCACAGGTAATCTTGAGGAGGAGTGGGGAGGCCACACAGTTTGCCTAATTGTGGTTCTGTTCTGGTCTGAATGGCTTGTGTATGCTTGTTTCTCAGCACCATCTTCCTCATGGGACCAATGAAACAGTTGAAGCGAATGTTTGAGCTTACGCGTTTGATAGCAACAACCGTGATGCTGGTAAGGTCTGCCTTTTAGCTGGACTTCTGAAATGGAAGGTTTTATTTCTGCTGTTGTATGGAATTTTTTCCTCTCAGAACTAAGCACCTCTTTCCTTTTTCCTTTCATCTTTACTTATTACCTGATTTCTGTAACCACTGTGGAAGGAGGGAGCATTCTTCTTTTTTTAAATAATTATCCCCTTTGTTGGTGGCAGATACTGTATCTGTTCAGTTCTGTTCAGTTCTATACAGCATCTCCAGGGGGCGTTGTTTGTCAAATTAGCTAAATTGATATGATAGTAAGACAGCTGGGAGTAAGACAGCTGGTGCTGATTGAAGCCACACAGGCAGAGTTTAGAGAGATTAGCTCGGAAACAACAGGGTTCATTCTCTGGACTGGTTACCCCGTCTTCTAGGATGTACTCTTCTTTCCTAATTATTATCTGACTTTGGGATCATATTTATTCAGTTTTCCTCAGTCTTCCTGAGGCCTGTCTACTCTCCTGTGGTCCTGTTCCCTGCTTGGATATCATTGCCTGCAGTTTTGTTGCACTTTTCCTGTCCCACCAACTGTCTTTGAACCATTATAATGGACTTCTATTATAGTGATTAGTATTGCAGCATTTGGAACTTGATATGATACTCTTACTAGTTTTATTTGTTCAAATAGATAAGGTCTCTTAGGCCATGACCATTTTAGGTCCCTTAAGAGCATTGAGCATAGTGGTGGACACAGAGGAGATGTTTGTTGAGTAGTTATTGTTAAGAGGACGGGATGGAAGGTAGAGATGGTGGCTTGAGCACCAGTTGTTGTTGGCTAGCCCAGGATATAGATAGCCTGGACAAGGCTCTATAGAAAGGACTTTCTAAGAAAGGACCTAGGAAAAGTGTTAGATGACATGTAAACAAATCACTGTGACTGCTGACTGTGAGAATGACATCTCATGTTAACCTTTGTCCTCACATGTCCTGTCCACTCGAGGGACTTCTAGAGTTGGGCCAGAGAGATTTGTGTTAAGTGGCCATCTGTATAGGTTAGACATGTGATTTTGTTTGCTGGACAGAGATTTCAGGTGAACTTGAAAGTAGAAAAGGATTTTTCTCTTTCTAATCTATAGGATTCCTTCTTGGCCAGTTTTGATTTCATTGGGATGTTAATTCTTCTGTCAGACATGGGTGGTCAGGTGCATTCAATGCTTTAGAAGTGAAAGAAGGCAGCTGGTTGCTGTGGTAACTTCAGAGTTGTTTGTTTCTTGAAATGTTGTCATGATATTAATTAAATGTTTCGTTTCTCCCTCTAGTTGTGTTTGGTACTTACCCTGTGTTCTGCCTTTTGGGTGAGCATGTATTTTAATTTTTCGTAACCTTCTTGGTTTATGCCTCTTGCCATACACTTTCATGTAACGATAACATTTTTCTTTCAGTGGCATAACAAGGGACTTGCCCTCATCTTCTGCATTTTGCAGTCTCTGGCCATGACGTGGTAAGTAACCTTTTCAACAGTCCCTCCCACATTGGATTTCTGACCGATGCAGTTGCAGGAGACAAAACCCCGCGTGGTATGGGTAGGAGGGTTAAGAATCACAGAGGCTTCTTAGCTTTAGAGTTCTCATGATGCCAATGAAATCACACTCCAGAGCACAAGCGTTGGTTCGGCCCACTGTCAGCAGATGGCATCATTGGTCTTGTGTGGTCACGTGAATCTATTCATTTGCTAACGTGGCTGTTTCCTGGGCTCCTGGTGAATTTTGAGAGGGTTTGAATGTTACTAAACCAATCATGTCTGGAGGTGCAAGGACAACTAAAGTATTATAAGGGCTGGTAAAAAGAGGCTTGTGATTTAAATAGACAGTAAGGAAAAAGGAAAGTGGTAAGAAGAGTAATGAGAGTTACACTTTTGACGAGATGAGTCATACACACAAGCACAGAGTGAATCATCAGCAGAGCATAAGGCGCAGCCACTGGTGAGAGGGGAAATTGGCTGTGGGCTGCAGGGTCAGCATACGCCCTGGAGGCTTGTTAGCTTGTTGGTTATTAAGGTGAAGACTAGGAAATGGTCACTCAAGGGCCACACATAGTGAAAGTGCTGTAGGCTCTTGCCCTTTCAGACTGTGCAGCATCTGAGTGAGAGGGCTGGCGGCACATGTGGACTCTAGCTGCGAAGACACTGCTGTCATACTTTCGAAGCTCATCAAGGGGTGCCATCTATTAGAACAGTTTCAGTGTAGATGCGACTGATCTATTGTTGAAAAAATGTTTGCTAGAATGTGTATAAGCAAAGAATAGTGGACTGTGAAAGTCTTAAAGCTTTGAAGAATGAATTACACTCCTGTTTGGTAGAAATGGGTCTTGAGACTGCAAATTCACGTGCCCCTCCCCTTTAGTAATTTTGGGCTTTTGAATAAGTGTACTTTCAAACTGCTTTTTGGAATTTGCCGTGTTACAAGTAAAGGAGCTTCTGTACGTGGTGATTGTAAGATATGGAAAGGAATAATGGTTTGATTTTAATACAGCACACACATTTTGGTATTAGGTTCTGATAGAGCCTGGTTTGATGGCTGATATTTGTATTTTGGTTTCCTTTTGGGGGGAAATTGGCACACACACCCACACCCCCCACACTCACCCACATCCACACCCACCCACACACACCCACCCTCCACACCCACGCACACCCCCCATACCCACCCTGACACCCACACGCCCCCACACAACCCCCCCCCCCATACCCACATACCCACACACACCCTTTCATTTGCTTAGAGACCTATTTTGGAGCCAGTTTTCAAAGGTTCAGCGTTCATGTGGCACAGGTGAATGGTGATACTGCATCTTAACTCTGACATATTCCAAATGTACTTGTTATCCTTAGGGCTGACTAGCAATGTGCCTGACATGCCGGGCCTGGTTCTTTGGAGTTATGGGCAGGCTCCCTGCCACATGGCTCCTTTCTGATTGAACCAGACTGGATTCACCAATGTATCTTTGGGTTTGGATTCTTGAAAAATCATTGTTTTGTTACATTTTAATCCATAGAGTAGTTAGTAGTGTCCACCGCCCCCCACATGCCCTTTTCTGTTCTCTTTTTTTGCTTCTTTTAAAGTCAGTAGAAAGCAGCAGAGCAGAAAATTTATGCCAATTGGGTAAAAGTTGTATTCTGTTGAGGATAACTGATCTGGATTTTGTTTGGTATTCTTTCAGAAGAAGGTTACTATGCCATCTGGACAGCTGGAATCTGCCTGTGCTAGGTGATTGCTGGCCCATTTGGTTAAAGCAGTACCTCGATGAGACTGAGGTCACAGAGGCTGTCTCCACATGGGCCACTCACCATCTTTCTGTGGCCATGGATGGCATGGCACTCCCCTCCCAGGCCATATACCTGGCACAGTGTGTGGGTGTTAGCGTGTGTGTGCATTTGAGTGCATGACACTCACTAAGGAAGGGAGGGAACTGGATAAATCACTGCAGATGCTCTCATAGCTCAAGCCCCTTCCACCCTGTAGTCTTCCACTCCCTTCATTTGATTTGATATTTTGTTTCTTTTTCATTTTAGGTATAGCCTTTCCTTTATACCATTTGCAAGGTAAGACTATGTATTTAGAAATATAATTTCGGTCATTTGTGGATGGTGGAATGTTTGCACCGGGCTTTTTAGTTCAGAGAGTGCTTTCACATGTTATTTTATCCTTATTCAAATCCTTTGAGACAAATAGGCAAATGCTATATATCTGTTTTATAGATTAGTAAACTAAGGCTTAGTACCTCCCTAGCTCACGCCTCCCTCCCAGTTCACCTCCAAACAAATTATACAGCTAATGAGGGGGCAGGGAATTGACCCAGGTCCACCAATTCCTGATGCAGTGAAAATTCTACTGTAATATATACTGCATATGTGTGTTATCACTCTTTTAATCTGTGGCTTTGAGTAGTTTTTTTAGAGGTGCGTATCACTGAGCAAGAGACGGAGGTATATTAGTTTGTTTTCTTTCAGTATCTCGTTGATGGGAAAGTTTCAGAAAATAGCTTATAGGGAAAGTTTTAGAAAATAGCTTATAAAGGGTAAGTAGGCAGGACTAGGACTCTGGGAGACAGGGTTTCTTAATTATTAGTGTGACCTTTGGCAGCTCAGATTCCTCGTTGATCAAACAGAGCAGATTGGACTAGAGTATCCCAGAGGCTTCTTCCAGCTTTGAGTTTCTAACCCTCCAAACCATAGTAAATAAGCACTCTCAATGATGGGTTTCTCCAAGTTAGCAACATAGTTGTTCCCTCCCACTCTCTTCTAATGTAACCATTAATTTCTGTTCTTTTCTATCATTGTTATCGTATGTGCCACCTGAGTCAATTCCAACTCATAGTAACACCATGTGATAGATTAGAACTACCCCATAGGGTTTCCGAGGCTGTAATCTTTATGGGAGCAGATTGCCAGGTCTTTCTGCCATGGAGCCACTGGGTGGGTTCAAACCTCCAGCCTTTGGATTAGCAGCCAAGCACTTAACCATTGTGCTACCAGAGCTGTCATTACCTGTTAACTAAAAGCAAGCTTTTCTTTAACTGTGTGAGGAAATGAAAGATTATGCCTGAGTGTGGAAGGAGGAAGGGCATTCTGTGTGCTGTGCATTCCAAGTGTGCTGCTGACAGTGATTTGAAGATGCTGCAGAGTGGTTAGACGAGACCTTAATAAGCCCATCAAGTTAAAGCTGGATGGCTTTGTGAATATGTTCTAGGAAGATAACAATTAAGAAATACTCCATGCAGACCCAGCCAATTCTGGAAGGTGTTAGCTTCTTTGTTCAAGAAGAGTAAGGGTAGGGGTGGCCTGGGAGACTAGGTGTTTATGTGCAGTGAGCCAATGCTCGCCATCCCTGAGCATCCAGTGAGGTGTTCATCAACATGCTGACATTTTAAGTATATCTTGGTGCCAGGATCAGCTATATAATTTTTGGGACCCAGTGCAAAATGAAAGTGTGGGGCCCCTTATTCAAAATGGTTAAGAAATTCGAGGTGGCAGGAAATGCTCGCGATCACAGGCCATTAGAGAAATGCAAATCAAAACTACAATAATATACCATCTCACTCTGACATTATTGGCACTAATCAAAAAAATGGAAAATAACAAATGTTGGAGAGGCTGTAGGGAGATTGGAATTCTTTTGCACTGGTAGTGGGAATACAAAATGGTACAACCACTTTCAGAAATTATATGGCACTTCTCTAAAAACCTAGAAATAGAAATACTGTATGATGTAACAGTCCCACTCCTAGGAGTATATCCTAGAGAAATAAGAGCCATTACACGAATAGGCATATACATACCTGTGTTCATTGCAGCATTATTCACGGCAGCAAAAAGGTGGAAACAACCTAGATGTCTATCAACAGATGAGTTAATAAACTATGGTACATACACACAGTGGGATACTATGCAACGATGAACAATGATGAATCTGTGAAACATCTTACAACATGGATGAATCTGGAGAGCATTATGCTGAGGGAAATAAGTCAATCGCAAAAGGACAAATACTGTATGAAACCACTATTACAAAAACTCATGAAAAGGTTTCCACACAAAAAGGAAACAGTCTTTGATGGTTATGAGGGAGGGGAGAGGTGGGCAGAGAAAAACACTAAATAGACAATAGTGGTAACTTTGGTGAAGCGTAAGATAGTACATGATACTAGGGAAGTCAGCACAACATGAACAAGGCAAAGTCGTGGAAGATTCATAGACACATCCATACTCCCTGAGGGACCGAATTACTGGGCTGAGGGCTGGGGACCATGATCTAAGGGGACATTTATCTCAGTTGGCATAACATAGTTTATAAAGAAAATGTTCTACATCCTACTTTGGTGAGTAGCATCTGGGGTCTTAAAAGCTTACGAACAGCCATCTGAGATACGTCGACTGGTCCTTCCCCGTCTGGAGCAAGGGAGAATGAAGAAAACCATAGACACAAAGGGAAGATTAGTCCAAAGGACTAATGGACCACAACTACCACAACCTCCACCAGACTGAGTCCAGCACAACTAAATGGTGCCCGGCTACCACCACTGACTCCTTTGACAGAGATCACAATAGAGGGTCCTGGACGGATCTGGAGAAAAATGTAAAAATTCAAACTCATTAAAAAAGATCAGACTTAACTGGTCTGACAGAGACTGGAGAAACCCCGAGAATATGGCTCCTGGACACCCTTTTAACTCAGTATTGTAGTCACTCCTGAGGTAGCAAAGATTAGACAAGCCCATAAAACAATAATACACATAGTTCAACCATGTATACGAGACTGAATGGGCACACCAGCCCAGCGGCAAGAATGAGAAAGCAGGAGGGGATAGGAAAGCTGAGTGAATGGAAATGGGGAACCCAAGGTCGAGAAGGGGGAGTGTTGACATGTCATGGGGTTGGCAACCAGTGTCACAGTATGTGTATTAATTGTTTAATGAGAAACTAATTTGCTCTATAAACTTTCACCTAAAACACAATAAAAACAAGAATTTCGAGATGGCGACAACAGAGCATTAAACCAGTTACACAGATCTCTCATCCATGGAGTTGGCACAGCCTGGTGCCATTCTCTGGGGCTTTGAGCTTGATCTGGAATGGCATTTTAGGCCTTATGTACAAGTGATGGATAGAATGATGGACTTTTCTTTGAAGCAGTGAGTTTAATATGCTGAGCAGATGAACATTTCCTGTAGTAGGGAGGGAATCACCCAGTGAGGTCCTACCCTTCTATTGGTAGCTTCCCCTAGAATAGCCTTTTCCACAGTGTCTGATAGGTGTTCATGTGGAAGAGAAGGGTTCTATGATCAAATATGTTTGAGAAACAGATTAAGCAAAATTAGATACGTTCCTTGGTGCCAGCCTTTCCAGATACTTTCATACGTTATGTGCATTGTGAACTGCTGCGAGGGAGATGTATTTGGCCCTTTTGTGCACAGCTTTTCCTGGACTGTAATGCAGGGCGTTTCAGGAGATACTATCCTAGAATTACCTTGATATTAAAGCTTAGTGCCCGCTCTTGGGGATGCTTACACTCACCTGCCCCTCCCTCGTGTGACTCCCAGTGACCTCGATGGAATGCAGCTGAGAACACAGAAGGAATAGAACTGGGCTATGAGAAGCCCTATTGCCACTTACATAGCAAGATGTGGTGGAGATAGCGCTTTCTGGAACAGAGCCATAATTTGTTGAGGATCCACTTTCCTTGCATTTTCTCTCTCCTCTGAATTTCAAGGAGTAGACACCTGTGATCAGACTAATACGACATACCAGTGAGTACTCAGAACCTACAGAGAATGCTCCTATGCTAGGGAGCTCCTAGAAAATGTCCTTAAAACGTTTCTATGAAATGGGCAAAGGAAATGAACAGACACTTTGCCAAAGAAGACATTCAAGCGGCCAACAGACACATGAAATGCTCGAGATCACTAGCCATTAGAGAAATGCAAATTAAAACCACAGTGAGATAACCATCTCACCCCAGCATTACTGGCACGAATCAAAAAC